>NC_053114.1:21277223-21407223 GCF_010015445.1 Perca fluviatilis
TAGGTATGAGGATGTGTTGCATATTTTATAAGAAACAATAAACTAAGCTTTTAAACCAATTTTCTGTGGTGTGGTCTTTTGCCCCTTGGTGAGAACGGCTGGTTAATGGAGAACCTGCAGGCCCACCTCGATGTACTGCAGTGGATGTTACAACAGATAAACACAAAGAGACACGGAGAGGGTGCTCTGTGCAGACAGGTCTTACAGTTTGTGCAGGTATTAGAGTTGAGCAGCAGGTGGTAATGATTGACAGCTTGTGTTTTATCTGAGATTGTCTGGCCGTTTTATCTTCTGTGTATTAAGCAGGTCAACTAAAACAAGGCTGTGAAGAGCATACACATTTTGAAAACAGGCCCAGGAAAACAAACCCTGTGACTGCCAATATTTCCAAGCAACATTCAGTTAGAAAAAAAATAAGCCTGAATATCTCTCAACAAAAGTGGCACTGGCAGTGTTGCTGTGAACACAGCAGGAGTAGTTAATACATATACAGCATCCATGCAAAGCCAGGTAGTTTCTGGCTTTGTTCTCTCAAATGCAAGACTTGTTTCTGGCACATGTCTGTGCTAATGATTTATGAAGAATATAACATACAGGCATTTTAATTTGATGCATTATGTAGGCAAACACAAGTGGCGGAAGCTGGTTTGTAATTTATTGACACTGTGTTTATTATTTGGAGTTCAGACACCAGTGTGCAAGTGCAGACCACAACACCTCACTGCTAAATGTAAAGGCAAAGGTTTTTACTTTTTGTTATACAAAATAATGAACTCATAGTGTAAAAGAATGTGCTTTCTTTTTCCTCCAGGCAGTATATATTTGATGCAGAGCTGCTCCTAAATCATTATTACAGGGTTGTTATGAGAAGGGATGCAACAGATTTTAGGGAATTGATTTAATGAGAGTCTAGTCACCATAGTTACAATACAAGAGTCCTGTAGGCGTTTCATCTGCTCAGTTCAAGCCACTGTCCAAAACAAAACGAGCTAATGGAGGATGGAGAGAGCTGCAAAACAAGTCTAATTTAGACAAGTATCTGACATTCATCAGCAGATTTGACTTATCACTTCTAAGGAAGTCAACGATTAGAACCATTGGTGAATTTAGTAATATTTTCTTTTACTACACTATTTCATTACATAGCAAATATTTGTTTCCTGCTATATTTATGTTCTCTTCTGCAGCAACAGGAAATCCTTTGTTGCTGCCCTACAAGCCAACAGGCATAATGGGCAGTAAGTAGTAAGTATATTTATGTTCTGAATGTCGAGTACAGCCCCTTTAAAACCCTTTATGTGGTTACAAAAAACATTACATTTACAAAACCTAATAAACACTAAAACAAAATGCCCTTGTAGCTGCAAACAACTACATTATATATTACATACAGTATAATATATTACTGCTGAGGTGCCCTTGAGCAAGGCACTGAACCCCCAACTGCTCGGGGCGCCATTAATGGGCAGCCCCCCTCACTCTGACATCTCTCCATTAGTGCATGTATAGGTCCTGTCTGTGCATGTGTGTGTATTTCGTGCCTGTGTGTAATATATCAAACAGAGTTTCAAAATGTAATTACCCCCATGGGGATCAATAAAGTATCTCAAATTCAAAAAGACAAAAATGTTAAAAAAAATTACAGTGTGTTATAAACAATGTACTTAACAGCTTATACGTGCTAAATAGGGGAACTAATGAACCTCATGCTTCATGTAAGGGGCACAATAACCGAATACACATTCAATTAAAATAATTAAATTCATTATTTGCAATCCTTTTTTAAAGCTTTACAAAATGTGTTTGTTGTAGTAACTGTAGTAATGCTGTTACATGACTTGACCAGTAATGGTAATGTTTTAAGGCTGGTGTCCGTGACTGTCCACACAGGACATAAGCAGCCTAGTAGCTCATGAGAGTTGCCCTATAGTTGCTTGATTTCCCTAATGGGTCATTCATCAGTAGTAATTTGCAAAGCTAATCTTCCCATTTAGTTCTGCGAGGAAAGAAATAACCTAACCAATTCACACCGATGAATGAACCTATTATCAACGTAATGGTAAATTGAGAGGTCAAATTAAGGTGGCAGCTTGGAGAACCAGGACCCTCCCATAAAGAAAAAGCATCAACACATGATCTCTCACCATCAGCAAGTTATTAATTATAAAAAATATGTATTAATAAAGGTCGAGAAGAGCATTTTTTGCAAAGCCTCTGCTGGAAGGGATTAATATTCCAGGGGGAGGTGGGTAATAGAGTATATGCAGTGCGGCAGCTTGATGGCATTTTAGCTAATGCCACATTACAGAGGGTGCTTTGTATTAGACAAGGATATTCAACACACCACTTCAGTGATACACTGTAAAATACAAGGTGTTGAAGGGACCTAAAGAGACTGCATGTAAAAAACTGGAGGTATTTTCATCTGACAGGAAATACAAATCCCACATACTATGCAGACTGGATTAAAGACCCTGCAGACCCACACAGGTGTTCTCAGATATTCTGGCTAATTAGACTTCTGTTCTGGTTAAAGTTGGCTGACCAGTCTGCTGGGAATTACACAAGGTCACCAAAGCTTATGAACTACTAAGTGCCCGGTTACACACAAAACTGGAGTGAAATTAACATAACATAACATTGGTAACATTGGAACATAATAAGGGTGAAAATAATCATATTTATTATAATGGTTGTTTTTGAAGCACCAGAGATTACAAAGTCCTTTACAAGGAAAAGCTAAAATGAACAAATACACAACTCAAATACACAAACTAAGTGAGAATAGCAAAATCATAGAACATTTTTAATTAACTCATAAGGGCTGAAAGATTAAGTCAATCGACAGAAAATTAATGAGCTACTATTTTGATAATAGATTAATCATTTATTGTTTTTCAAGCAAAAATTCCCTGATTTGAGTTTCTTAAAAAGGTGCAGTAGTTAAGACTTATAAAATTAACTTTCTGTCATATTTGCTGAAACCAACCCTATGTTCGAGTAGAACTACATGAAGCAGGTTTAAAAATAATCTGGCTCCTCTGGCACCACCTACCGCCTGCATTTGCAAAATGCACCAATCAGGGGCTTAGGAGACCGTTTTGGGCTTTAGCGGAAAGGGGGGAGGGACTGAGAAGTTGTTGATGTTCAAATGTGTTGGCTAAGTCCTGGATCTTCACAATCCTACCTACAGCACCTTTAAAAGTGAGGATTTGTGACTTTTCATTATTGTAGAAAAAAGTGTATTAGACATGAAGGAATGTATGATTTGTTCATGGAAAAGAGTATGGACCATGGGTTACACAATGTTGTTTTGCCTCGTCCAAGGTGGCTTGAGTATACGCTATTTAACTGTGTAAGGCTGAGCAAATGTAATGTTACTTTAGGGTTTTGGTACTGTATGACTGTGTATATGCGTTCTGTACTAGGGCTTTGACTCTGAACTTCGTTATTCGAATATCATTCAAATATAAAAAAAAATAATGATATTCGAACGAATATTAGCCAGCCCTTAATATTCGAACCTGTTATGGGCATTATTTTTATGCGTTTGCTTGTAAACGTTGTTTCCAGTTCAGATTCCGAGGCTTTTTCACGCATTTCAAAATGTAACTATACGTAGCGGCGACGCACGTTTCTCGGCCGGTGCTCCGTAGCGTTGCATTCCCCCCTAATTCTCAAAGAAGGCAGGCTTGCCCAGGGCCAGGCAAGATCAGCGGCGTCTTTCTCCCGTCGCAGTTCCGCTGTCTCTCCTACCTACACCGGCGCCGCACCCTGTCCCTTCTCCCCTTTCTACCTGCCTGCTCAGTGCTGCTGCACATGAGGAGAGAGCACAGAGGGGGGGGCGGGGCTGCTCCTCAGTCACACAACAGAAGAGAAAGGTGACTGTTTCGGCGGCCACAGGAGAGAAATACATTGCGTGCTCGCTGGACAATACTGGCGACTCTTTTTTATTTTACAGAAAGTCGCTGTCTTTTCTACAGAAAGTCGCCAGATTTGTCGCTAGTCGCTTTTGTGAAAAAAAGTCGCTAAATTGGCAACACCGCCCACACACACTGGCTCGACGCACACACCAGCACACGAGTATAAACATCAGACCACTTACGTAGGCTACGGTGAAAGCTCCGAACTTCCTGTCGAAAGCATACTGTTTGTGTTTAATCCAGGGTCTGACTTTTAATTTCTTTTTTAAACTGAAGGCATTTAATGGTCAAAATATTATTAATGAATATTCGACTATATTCGAATATTAATATTAATATACAAACGAACTTCGAATATGATTTTTGGGCAAATGTCAAAGCCCTATTCTGTACCAAGATCTTATATGGCCAGATTTGTGTTGTAATACAAATATATATATATATTCAAGTAAGGAAAACGGAGGCTCATTGAGTTATTCTTTTATTGACCTAAAGTACAAGTTCTCTACATGAGTCATAGATGACAGTAAACTGAATATCTTTGGGTTTTGAACTTGTGGACTTTTCTCACTATTTACTCACATTTTAAAAGACAAAACAAGTAAGTGAGGAAATATTTGAAAGATTAATCAATGAAAAGTTGTGACCCTACAATTCATATATACAAACATACATGTTGCATACAACAACTGGTAGTACAGTGACTACTTGTGGGCCGTGCGGTGGCTACCATTGGTTGTGACAGTCACGGAAAAAGGGATACTACTGTGGGTGGAAAGTTTGTTGAGCGTTCCTTCTCAGTCATTATATCGAATTCGATGGCACAGCAAAGCTCATATGATCCCCTCCTTAAATTTTGACTGCCATGTTCCCTCCATTCCCTCAAAGTTCAGCACTGCCATGACGGCTTGCAAATGTATGTCAAAGCTCACAAAATTTGAACGTCAATGCACAGCGAAACGTCATCCACAACAAATAAGCTGATTGAGGCGACTGCATTGAAATTAATTTATTTAGGACCAAAATGTCTTATAAAGTTGGTGTGCTGAGAATGATAAACCTGCAAGTTGCCCTGCTCGAAAAGGTTCAACAAAATAGAGTGAGGAAGCTGTCAATCAAGCACAGTCTGTACACACCTACACAGTCCTGAGAAGACATCTAATCAGGCAAGATAAGTAAAAATGCCTGTGTAGGTGTGTGGAGGACTTAAAATCACTGATCAGTGCATTCAATATTAAAATCACCAAGTCGGGCTTAACAGGCTTTTGTAACAGTTTCAAACAAAGGTGTAAACAGGGCTGGACTAGGGTAAAAAAAATAAATAAAAGCTCTGAGGCCTCATTTATACACACAAAAGACAAAAGAAGACGTAAGCCGTCTCTCTACGCAAAAATTGGGATTTATAAAAAGCAAACTTGATTAAGACACTTGTGTTAAGACAATAATATTCATAGACTGGATGTAAAACTGAATTATTTGTAATAATTTTGCACCCGAGCCATAAGCCTCAGAACTTCTTAAGACTGAATTAAGCAGTGTATAAAGTAAGTCCAGTCTCCCAATGAAAGCCAGTGAGTGACTGTAGATAAACAGTACAATTGAACATACTGCCACATGCACTGTGGAAAATAGGCTATAGGCTTCATGCATTATGTACTTCAGCTTATACATCCTCTCTATGTGATCACATGGATATCTACTGTCTGGTCAATTTCTTATTTTAAAATGTCTAGGTATGCGAGTGTCTGCTTTGCAAGCGCTGGAGGGCGTACATGCTCTCCCAGGTAAACTCTGCTCTTAAAGTTGATTTTTACTCGAAACTGACATTTGACATTTTGGGGGCGGAAACCAAGGAGGCACTGGCCCTCGTATGATTGGTCACTTTCAAGGCGAACGTTTCAAAAATCGATTTTTGGAAGTTGCGAATCGATTCAGAATCTTAGAAGATAGGAACTGCGATTTTTACACGTACATATCATATCAGTACTTTTTTAATTCTGCACCTGCAAAAGCAAGTAATCACAACTATGGATTTGAAAAACTGGTACGCAAAAAATAAGGCTGTCATGTTTTCAGAAGTGTCCACTTGCTCTTCCCACCTGAGCTGTCATTCTCAGCACCTCGCAAGAGTAAACACTCATAATCAGTGAACCACGATCATTGACCTGAATCCAGCCCGGCATAACAGACACTTTCTTTGCTTGCTTGTTCAGACTGGGCTATTGATCCTGACAAACAACCCATTGTGTTGCAGTCATTCAACACATCACTCCTCTTGTCTCAGTTCCAAGTTTCTTCTATCAACAGATCCCTCCTTCGTGCTGCAACGCAAACACTCAGCGGAGTTTACCTTCGATGAGCTTAGCCATAACAACTCACTAAGTGTTTGTTCAAGCAGAAGGTGAGAAGAGGTGCGGGAGGGACGAAAGGAGCGAGGGAGGCAGTGATGATAAATCACCAGTGAGGACTTTGTGAAGCTGACAGTATTACATCCTTGGACTGTTCCTCAGTAGGCAAGGTTAGGCTGTCTATTGGTGGGCTGCAGCTCCCTCTGAGCCTGCAGGAAAGGCAAAATTAGGCAATTACAGGCAAATAAATCTTGTATCCCTTGACAGCAGCTTTCAGAGTCTGAGTGTAAAATGGTGTTAGGATTCAGATGAAGTGCCTCTGTGCACCAGGACTTGGGCGTACATGATGTACTCTACACACTATGAAGAAAGGTCCTATTCTTGTTACCAAGAGCTGGTGTTGCTAATTCTCAATGCTGCAGATCAATAACATAACAGTTTGAGTTTGGTAAACATATGGGAGCTCAATATAATTCATGGCCACCGACAGTTAATTATGTTTATTTTTAAATGTCTGTTTTCACCTGGCACAACAGGTTTTAGCTCTGAGAGCGTGTTGCAGATGATGAACCTACAAAAGTAAAAGTCAGTGGTTCATTCATCTCTTATTATCTAATTTATCAATCATATTCTAATGTAATGAAATAGTTACACTGAATAAATTGGCCAGGTAAATCTTGACGGATCTGCAAGGCAAGTGTAAGGCCTTGTTTAGTCAGCTCAAATCAGTTTTTGGCATATACAGATTGTATCCAGATTGATTTTAGAGTCTGGAAAGCAAAAGAAACACATGAAATGCAATTGTTACAATCAGATTTCCACAGATGCGTCTCAGTCAGGACGCTCAGGCTGCTCTAATATAGGGTAGCAAGTAGAGAAGGGGCCCATCCCACTTCACGCCCTTGGCGATTTAGAGTGGTGGCTGGTGTGATTCCATCACAAGTTGGTCTCTAGTTTCTGTTTGTATTGGATATACCATAATAACAGAGGAGGACATGCATACATTCAACTCGTGTAGACGGTGTACCAGTTGATATTCTCTGCAAGAAATCACACCTCAGTGCTCCTGACTTCACCAGCAGCCGAGGTGAGGCTGGAAATAGTAAAGATACATTTAATGATAGTAAAACAGAGGTATATTTAGTATTCATGAAGAGACACGCCACTCCGACGCCTGTTCTGCTGCGGAGGGACATGGCTGGCCAAACACAGCAGCTTGAGGTAAATGCACAGAGGTAGTTTATAATGTTTGGGAGTGATAAACATTCTGCCCTTGGCTCTTTCCTAGCAGACGGACCATGGAGAATTTTACTACTGCCATAAAGCATGTTCATCTTCTGCCTCTCCCCTTGCTTCCTTTCAGTTATAACACACACAAAAACACGCACATACACAAACCCACACACGCACGCCCATCCCTGTCATATTTCACAAACACCTTGCGCATTAAAATGAATGAAGTGAACGGGAATGCCTTCTGTAAAAACGGTCAACGGTTCTCCTCACTGCTTCATTGCTTGTTGATACCAAAAGCAAAAACTAAGGAAGAGTTAACCTTTCAACTGATTTATTTGTAGTTTGAAATGTGAATGTTTATTTTTATAGGTTAAAAGGTGCAATATGTAATACTGACAGCTAGTGTTTAAAATAGTTACTGCAGTACAAATTCTAAATACTGGAGAGAGTCGTCTCCCCCGCCCCCTCCTCCCCAGACTCGAAGTTCGAGGAGGTTGCCAGGCTGAGACCGCAGCATTCATAGTCACTTTGCCAGACCCTCCTCTAAAGCGCGCAGAAGGAGCATACACAAAAAATCTTTGCTAGACTTTACAGCACAGCGGAGTAGCTAACGTTAGAGGCTGGCTATATTGATAGTCATAGAAGCCCGTGCTGTACCCAACTGACAGACTCACTTTTTCGGCTTAGAATTATGGTAGGAACCGCTAAAAACACAACAACCTCGCCGTCCTCTCCACCCGACTGAACACACTTTATGGGCTTAGAATTACGGCAACAATTGCTAAAACACACTCGAACTGTCCTCTCTTCCCAATTTACAGCCCCACCCGCTTAAGATAATTCACCGTTGTCGGCTACGGCTGCTGAACAGGCTACATGTTGTAAACAGCCGTGGCCCACTTGCCTGGTCCTCCGGTAACGTCAGCAGGGTTAGCATGGTGGCGTTAGCCAGGACCAGTCGGGGTTTGCTGGCTGTGTCTCAATTTGTTTTTGCAAGTAACCAACTCGGGTACTATAGTTATATAATTCAATGTGATTACACAAATATTTGCTGTGCTCTGCTTTAGAAGGAAAAAGGTTTAAAAAAAATACAATGTGAGAAAGGTAAATGGTAAAAACGATTTCAATTCATACGTACATAGAGAACACAAACATATACATTGCATGTATTTCATACATACCTACACATGTAAATACACACATGCAGACAAAACTATCAGAATAAAATAACTAGCCCTTTCCATGTTACATGCTGTTTTGTAATCAACACCTACGGATGAGGTGGAGTGGTATCTATGGTGATTATATGCACTTCAGAAATCACTATCTCCTCTAGTTATAAGCCTGCAATAAGGATTCAGTTCCAGTTGCCCCATTTTTAAATCCCACTGACAATTTGTTTTCAAGATGAATTTCTTATAATTGATTTAATGAAGTAAATGCCTAGGTTGAATGTACGTATTCTATATATAAGTCACTTTAGACCAAGGCATCTGTCAAATGAATGCAGTGTGATTGATTTATAGTTAAATGAAAGCCTTAATCATAGCCTCAATTAAGTTTCTATTTTTTGAAAAATGTTTTTTAGGGGTAAGTGAAAACCTGTGAGAACAAGAAAGATACTGTGATAATCTTTATGTGCCACTCTTTAGACTCCCTGAGGCCTGGTTCAGCTTTACTCATAACCAGAAGTTCTTTATTGAAATTCTCTAAGGGTCAATATAACATTGATTGAAAGTAATGGCAAAAAATAAACTCCTTCCTTGACACATGTTTCTCCCCAAATACCTAACTCTCAGTACAACTTTTATAAAGAAACTTTTTAACTGAAGTCAGTGTTGTCTTTGGCTTCATTGACTCATGTCATTTTCAGTCAGAAAAGGAATACTCACCATGTACTCAATATTTAACAAGACTCAAAGGGCCAATTTTAATAAAAATAGACAATTTTTTCCTTTCTTTTTTTTTTTTTAATTTTTTTTTAATAATAACTATTTTTTTTTATATTTTTTATAATTAAAAAAAAAAAAAAAAAAAAAAAAAAAAACCCCCGCCCTTTTTTTCATTAGCGCGCCTCTAAAAGAGCAAACAATGGGCCCGTATGTATCTATCATGGATCTTCCTACGGGAAAAAGAAAGCGCAAGCTTAAATTTAGTGAAGAAGAAATTAACATCTTAGTGCATGAAGTAACCGCAAACCTGAACATATTACAGGGCAGAACATCCACACCCTCGGAAAAAAATGCAATTTGGATTACCATAACAAATAAAATCAACTCGTTATCATCTACACGGAGAGAAGTGGAGGAGGTAAAAAAACGGTGGCAAGACATAAAGCGCAGGACAAAAGAGAAGGTTGCGTACAACCGGGCACAATCGAGGAGAACCGGTTCAGGTCCACCAGAAATAGACACGCTAACTACTACAGAAGAGGTGGTGCAGCAAACACTCGTTGCCGAACAGGTGGAAGGTGTTGACGGCATAGATACTGCTGAGGTCTCTGTAGAGATTGAAGGTATGTGTGGTCTGTTATGATACGGTTGTGTTGGCGTTGGGTATAAATGCATATGTTTAGCCTATATCGTTAATATTTCAACCCAACCAATGGGGTTACGTAATCAAAGAGTGTTATATAGTTAAATAATCGCAAAATTGCTTATCAAAAATGGAACAGACATGGAGGCTTTTTTCTTTTGTGCCAAGTGTATTTGATGCTATGTTTGTAACCTGTCCTGTCACAGCGTTAGGGGAACCACTTGCACCGCCTGGCCTGTCTCAGCCTCCTGTGCAACCTGCCTCGTCTCAGCGTCCTGCACGCAGGATAGATGATATTGATGAAATGCTGTTGACTGAGCAATGCGCCCAGACAAAGGCCCTTCAACATATATCTGGTAATGTGCAGCAGATGAACCGTGAAATGAGACGGAATAACGGGCAGGTAAAGGAACTGGTTAGTGCAATGAATGGATTGGCCAGGGCAGTAACCAGATTATGTCGTCACCAGCAACAGACCAACGACTGCCTAAGGACCATTGCTGCAGGCATGGTTGGTGGTCTGCAGGGGACCTCTGGCGTCTTATCCACACCTGCAGCATCCACATGTGCAGCCTCCACGTCTGCGCCACCTACACCTGTGCCATCCAGCATGGCACAATCCGCGCCATTCACCCCAGTGACACATGAGCCTCTTCCAGCCAAATCTATGCCCACACGTGTTCTAAGAAAAAGAAAAAGGCCTAACTAAGCAAACAGTCCCAGTTAAAACATTGTCAAATAAAATAAGAACACAAAAAGCAATTATTCCAGTCTGGCTTGATTTATTTACTCCATTTTTGTATTTTCAATTTCTACCTAACAAAGATTAACTGAAGTATCTGCCAATAATTTCTTGTCGTAGACGTCTGCCTTCGGCCATGTCATATTGTTGGGGAGGGAATGCGATGTCCTCTGCCGGCGCGATGTCCTCCGGTGGCTCCATGTCCTCCAGGGGTATACCATGGCGGATGGCTATGTTGTGCACTATGCAACAAGCCACCACAATTTTGCACACCTTCTCCGGTGTGTATGCCAGCGCTCCACCTGTTCTGTCTAAGCAGCGCATCCGGCTTTTCAAAACGCCAAAAGTGCGCTCAATCACCCCCATTGTCTGTATGTGTGCGTTGTTGTAATTTTGTTGTGCTGCAGTTGTGGGGTTAATTGGAGTCATTAACCATGGCTGTTGGGGATACCCACCATCACCTACAGCAAAATATAGAACATTACAGATATAGCACATTCTACGAAAGTAATGATAATGCATGAGCAGTTGGATAATACTGGTAGGCCTATATATGGCTGGACAAATTATTTTCACAAGGGAAATTAAGGTTCACTGTAAAACATCTCCAAACAATGCTTACCAAGTAGCCATGCCTCCAAAAGCCCGGTTGCTCAATCTTTGGTAGATAGCACTATGACGAAAAAGAAGCTGTCATGGACCGACCCAGGGAATTTAGCGACGACGTTGGTGATTGACATGTTGGCATCACATATGACTTGAACATTCATTGAGTATGCATGCTTCCTATTTCTGTAAACGTGCTCGTTGATTGAAGGTGGGAGTATAGGGATATGAGTGCAATCAATGGGTCACCTATAATGTTTGGAAAGTTTGCAATGTGAAAGAAATCTTCTTTGATGCGTCTTATTTTGGCGTCAGTAGTAGGGAAATGTATGTATTGACCAGTGCGCCGTAATGTACGTTGAGTACCTGGGTGAGTATGTGGCTGAGTGAAGGCTGCGATATTCCCACAGCTGATGCAATGACCATTTGAAATGATCCTGATGCCAATATTTGTAATGTTGCCAGGAGTTTAACGTGTGCTGGGATGGAATGTGAGCGCTGAGTGAGAGGTTCCAGGTCATCTTTGATTTCGTCCAGTAATTGAATTATTGCATCGCTGCTTAATCTGTAACGTCGGATGATTTGTTGTTCGCTTAATTGAAAAAGAGTGATTCTCGTGGCATAAATCCTGTCTGCTCGCCGTCTTGGCCTATTTCTTCGCCTTGCTCGGATCACTGCTGCCATTGAGGTAAATTTGAACACACAGGAAATGCGCTCTCTGGTTCAGACCTGCTTTTAAGAGGCGGAGAATTTCCCCCGCAGAATAGAGGCGCACTCCTACTGACAGTCTTTGTAAATACCACAGAATATATAATTAGGCGCACTTTGCGCTTATCCTCCCACCTTTTTGGGTGGAACTCCCACTTTCCCCATGACCCTCCCACGAACGCATATTGAAAGCGCAACTTGTCTTTTCTCGCTCATGTGGCAGGCAATCTGCGATTTTACCCAAGTGCGCCCCGTTTGTAAATAGCCCGCATCGGTTACGTCCGTCTTTGCGACCAATTAGTGCCTGGAAACAGGCGCAAACGGCTTGATAAATCTAGCCCAAAGAGTCTACAGCCATGCTAGCAGCACTGTGAGGCTGTGCTTTGAGCTAAATGCTTAAGTGTGCATGCAAACATGCTTACAATGACAATGCTAACATGGTGGTGTTAAACAGGTATAATGTTTTATACCATGTTCACCATCTTTGTTTAGCTTGTTAGTTTAGCATGAAGTAAACACTAAATTACAGCCAAAGCTGATGGAAATCTTAGTTGTATTATTCGTCCATGAACCAAAGTATTGGACAAACTGACGGCGCAGATTTAAAGTCAGGGGATCACTAGTCTATATCGACAACGTTTCATTTTCCAGGATTGTCCGGAAATGTCCCTCATTTTGGCTGGATGTCCCTCACCTTCCGCTTTCTTTGTGTTGCCATTTTAAAAAGGTAAATCCAGACAACGAGCTAGAATATCTGTCCAATATGAGTTTTCTGTTGCACGACTAAAACAACCTTTGAATGTACACATGTTCCACCAAAACAAGGCTATTTTGCAGAGGCACAATTGCTCCGTCTGGCTCTTAGTGCCACCTAAGACGATTGTGATTGGTTAAAAAAAAAATGGCAATAAACCAGAGCACGTTTTTTTCCCATCCTGCAATGCTGTGGAGGAAGGTCTGGCAATGCGAGACTAGGGGATGACTAAAGTGATTAAAATCTATGCTGAGTGGTGCTGGAATGTGTGTAGCAAATTACATGGCAATCCAACTTGTTGAATCATTTCACTTAAAACCAGGATGTCCTGATACTATGCCACAATACTGTAGCCTATCAGACAAGGTATTCACAGCAAGTAACATCTCAAAACCAAAGATAATTGGGGTTGTGTTTATTAGCCATTTGCGGTTGGTACCATCTTTACAACTAAACACTCTCTGTAGAGACAGGTGTTTAGGCTTTTGCTGAGGGTGGTAAGCAAAAAATTGTTCCAGGCTGTGACTGACTTGGGCTGTGTGAAATAGTGTGATGTAGAGCATCCTGGGACATCCTGGTACTTCCCTGCACTCTCCCTGTCATCTTTTGTACTGCAACTATCTTTAACCTGAATAAACAAATGCTTTTAAAGATAGGTTAGCTATTATTGATATATGTGTTGCTTTGTGTTAAAAAAATAGCTTTGAATAACCTTGTATTTTGTCAATGTCATATTACACTTTTGATTCATATTAAGGCCACATTAACATAATAAAAAAATCAGCCTATTATCACCTTAAAAATATATCAAGGGTTAAAGGACTTATGTCTCAGCAGGATCTGGAAAAACTTGTCCATGCTTTTATCTTCAGTAGACTTGACTACTGTAACGGTGTCTTTACAGGTCTCCCCAAAAAATCAATCAGACAGCTGCAGCTGATTCAGAACGCTGCTGCTCAAGTCCTCACTAAGACCAAGAAAGTGGATTACATCACTCCAGTACTGAAGTCTCTACACTGGCTTCCAGTGCCTCAAAGAATTGATTTCAAAATACTTTTACTGGTTTATAAATCAGGGCCAAAATACATTTCTGATCTGCTACTACATTATGACCCACCCAGACCTCTCAGGTCGTCTGGGACAGGTCTACTTGTTGTCCCCAGAGTCAGAACTAAACAGGGGGAAGCAGCGTTCAGTTTTTATGCTCCACATATTTGGAACAAACTCCCAGAAACCTGCAGGTCCGCTCCAACTCTCAGTTCTTTTAAATCTAAGCTAAAGACCTATCTTTTTGATGTTGCTTTTCTTTAAATAATCTATTTTATTAACTTTAATTTCTTATACTGCACTGTAACTTTTATTCTTATACTGCACTATCGATTTTATTCTTGTCTTTTAATGTTTTTAATTTGTTTATTAATGTTTTTAAATTGTTTTTAATTGTTTTCTTACTGCTCTTTAATGTTTTATGTAAAGCACTTTGAATTGCCCTGTTGCTGAAATGTGCTATACAAATAAAGCTGCCTTGCCTTGCGAAATGATGAAAATAATAATAAATTGAATTTATATAGCGCTTTTCATAGACTCAAAGTCGCTTTACAAAATTACAAAAAAATAAAAAATAAAATGACTAGGCCCTATCAATTTTGTCTGTGAAGCTTTCACAAACAACCACCAGAGGCCTGTACTACGAAGCAGGATTTGGTGTTAACGAGCTAACTTCAGGTTCAACCCAGGGTTTTCTGTACCATGAAGGTGGATTAGTTGTTATCGGGTTCAATTGCCATGGTAACTCATGCTGAACACCTAACCTGGTCGGAAGCAGGTTAAATTGGAGATTAGAGATCAACCGGTGTTAAAGCACCGCCTACTGACCAATCAATACTTGATTGATAATGGCGTCACCGTTCTTAGAAGACCAGGCGGAGCTCGGTGCTTCACTCATTATGAAAGATATAGATTTTAAGAGGAGGGAAATACATATAGGCTATTTGTCGGCTTCTTCAGCCGTGTGTTGCCTATTTGTTGGCTATTATAGTGGGTGTACTGTAGCCTACTGTACATTATATTGGCCAGAATCTGCCTTTGGGGGAGGAGGGGTCATATCATAGTTGGGGGGGGGGGGGCTGGGTGTCCTCCCCCAGGGAAGTTTTAAGCATAAACGACTTCATTTCCTGTATTCCGATACACTTTAATGCACCAATTTACGGTAAAAATATCTTTATTCAGCCTATAGATGTTAAGAAAAAAGCATGGATGACAATTCAAAATTTATCAAAAATATAATGGAAAGTAGCCTATTATTGTTACGTGTCATTGGGCATTTTTAAGTGGGTAGCCTATATAGAAATCCTGGAGCTTACTATCACATAGACTACACCACTGGAAGTGCTATTGATAGGATAAGCGTTGTGATTTACGTAAAACAGCGTGAGCTTTTTTTGCCAGCTTTCCTTCCTGCATTTTGCCTGTAAAACCGTGTTTGTGTTGTTCATATTTATGTAGAATTATAGTTTGCTCTTCTTGTTTAAAATATGCGGCTCTGGTAGATGTTTGCGATTGGTCGTGGTGCGCAAACACCGCCTCTTTTATGTGAACGCGCCCGCCGCTGGATTGGGAAACCCTGAGTTGACCGCGGTTGGTAGGGTTAGTGAAGCCGGATAACTGAAAGAAATCCAGGGCATGTTGATCTTGATTCGTAGTACAGGCCTCAGGTCTTTTGACAGTTCCACAATAATAATAAATAAAGTTTACTACTTACTTACATTATATATATATATATATATATATATATATATATATATATATATATATATATATATATATATATGAAAGACAAGGAAAAACTGCACTCTAATGGAAGACAGACAGAAAGTGCAAGCTAGGATTTTTGGTTAAACTTTTGGTTACATTTGGTGAATTATTTAGCCCCCTTCCCTGTTTGTTAGCACGTTTAGAGTGGTACCAATGCAAGCTAATGCAAAGATTGTTTTATTCAAGATTTTCTAAACAAAACTTATCAAAAGATGGAGCAAATCCGACCTTTTCGCAAGTTGGGGAGCGCAATGTTCCATGACGCTTAATAAAATTCCATTCATGTTGACTATTAGGCCTATATGCCAGAGTACCTGTGTAATGTCTTGTATCGGAGAAATGTCTTCGCCTTTCCGTTCTCAGCTGAGGTAGACACATTAACTCGCTTAACAAGCTGCAGTTTTTACCATTGCACATTAGCCTAGCAGCTAGCGGAGTTTCCTTCTGTTGATAACTTCATCCCGATAAAACGGCACAGTTGAAATTCAGCCTGCATGCACGTTTTGTAGCCTAAACAGAGCAGCTTATATTGGTAGAGAGAACAACAAGTTAGCGAACTGCCGAGTCGCCCTATCTGCTCTCTGTCTGTTCAGCTGCTAGAGGGGCTGCACTCGGCATTGTCAGCAAACTATTTTATTTATATTTTACTTTATTGACAAAAAAGCCTTCTGAACTGTCTGTGGAATGGATCAACGGAGATGAGAGAAACCAGTGTGGCCCTAAATGACAGCAAAACTCAGTAAAGACTCAAATTCAGCTGAAATGGAAACACTGTGCTGCAATATTTTTATACAGTCTATGGCTGCAACATATGTTGTAAGATTTAAGCCGATGTTTTTTCAGGGGTAACGCCATTCACTTTACCGGCAGTATTGACAATAGATAAAGCAACCGTGTCTTGAGAAGCTCTAGCTTGTTGTTTTATTGTTCACTTTTAACTCACTTTACATCAACTTTGCTAACTCTTTTTCCTCTCTTTTCCTCACAGCGGCACTCATACGCTACTCTCCATTACCGCTCGTTCTCCTTGCACACGGACACAGACGTCACTCACTTAAGGCACCCTGCCATTCTCACTCTAACTTACGCTACTCTTGTAAGGGTGTTGCTGTATACCGAGGGAATTTCTTACTTTTCAACCGTGGTAGGAAAAAATCCATACCGTCCCAGCCCTAGCAATATAGTGCTGCCGTCAAAATTAATAGTAGCATTGAAACAATTTTTCTGTCTTATTTGTATCAAAATACTACTTTTTAGTTAAACATTTTTCCAAAACTAAAAGCTGCAGAAATTATTGACGGGGCGATAGATTTGAATGTTATCTGCCTAACTGAAAATGTATGTCCTGTTTATTGAAGATGTGGCCAAGGGGTAGCCCGTACACATAACCGAAGCAGGTTAAGTACAGATCTCTGTGGGATACTCTAATACAAAACTATTCTACACATTGTGATGGTACCAGCCCATCGAGAACAACCGTGTCCTCAGAAGATCTGAGGCGACCTTGTGATGCTGAGTGTCAAATACAGGGAAGATATTAGATGAGAATCCACAGCAATTAACAAACCATTTACTACCCTGGTGAGTGCAATTTCAGTAGAGCGTTCACATCTGAACTCAGACTGAAATCCATCAAAAGGAGTGGACAGATGGGCTGTGAGTTGACCAGCAACCACTTTTTTCAACAGTTTAGACATAAAAGGACGATCAGACAATCAGTCTATAATTGCTTTTTGTAGGTGGATCAAGGTTTGGACTTGAGAGCACAGGTGTGACTACATTTGTTCTACAAGCTGTGGGAACAATGTTTAGGATTTAGTGACTTGATGTTAGGTAGTGGACCAGTGCAGGGAACAATCTTTTATAGCCAAAATAGGGTCTAGGATACATTTTTATGAGGGCAAAATTATCACCAGCATCAACAATGAATGCTAATTGGTCAAGAAATTGGCAAAATCAACATCACGTCTGTTTGCCTGTGATCTGCTGTTAACATTACTAGTGCAGTGCCCATTGAAAATGTTTGGAATGGCCGATTGCTTGGCCTGCGGTATTGCTGCTTGTAGAATTCTTCAAAACCAAATTGTACCCCAAAATTACTTAAAGAAGGACTCCAAACCACTTAATAACCACCTCCACTGTATAGCCTACTACTGACTTACAGTGTAGGCTACGTCTACATCAGAGGAAGACATTGTACTACTGTATTTACCTGACAGAGAACAGGGCAGATTCAGAATGTAATCACAAAATATCACATTGAAAATGTGGAGTAATCAGACATTAGCGTCATGGACTCATGGCAGTGTGCTACCCATCCGGCCCGTTATGAGAGCTAATCAGCACATATCTGCGTTCATCAACCACCTGAACCGGGCCGTGTGTGTGCTTGTGCACGCAGAGAGAGAGAGAGAGAGAGAGAGAGAGAGAGAGAGAGAGAGAGAGCAAGAGAGAGAGAGAGACACAAAGTCTTGTGTCGTATGATTAGGACCGTGTGTGTGCTTGTGCACGCAGAGAGAGAGCGAGAGCGAGAGAGAGAGAGAGAGAGAGAGAGAGAGAGAGAGCAAGAGAGACAGTCTTGTGTCATATGATTGGTAACGAATTTAACACTTCAGTAGAGGTGCCCCATTTCCATACAGGTTTAGTGGCTTAACGGTTAACGGTGAAGTATGGATTTGTTCGTGGGGGTATTTTGGCGACGGTAATGTTATTAGTTAGCATTTAGTTAGTTGTTGTAAGTTAGCAGTAGACTTAATTAACCCAACCCAGGGCGAGTCTAATGAAAACTAATGTGTCTGCCCGGTTCAACTCTGAGATTTTCTCGCATTGCACAGCGCTGGGAAGGAATAATCTCCGAAATTACGAGCAACTTAATACAATAGCAGGAAAAGAGTCTCCCCCCCCCGCTGTTCTAAAGCGTTCCGCATGTGGCGTCTGCGTGTGATGTGCAGTTTACCTTCCCCCCAAACACGGAAACACATATACAGATACGTCTCACTGCCACTTGTCTGTAGCTGGTTGTGCTTTGCATGTGTGGGATTCTGAAACGTCCTTAAATTCAGGAATTGTCGTTTGTTTATTCAAAGTCAAAGACAGTCCAAAGTAGTGCTACTTTGCAAATTTTTTGTGGGTCTGAGGTGTATGTCACATTTTAGCTGTCAAAGCTCTGCTGCTCTGTGTCTCTGGTCCTCAAAGTGAGAGGGGGAGTGGCCAGCAGCTATAGCGGCAAAAGCCAATGTGTGCTTCTTTTACCTATATATTTAACAATATCTTTTGCATTTCTAATCCAAACAACGTCAAACTTGGCTATATGCACATAACAGATGGACAGACAGACGGACGTTCCTGCAATTTAGAGATAGATTAAACAGAAAATGAATCAATTAATTAATTAATTAATTAACTACAAAAACATATCCATTATTTCCATTTGGTTTTGTGGCTGGCTGAGATGCAGATGAATTATGTCACCTCTAAAGACCGATTATTGGTCCAACTTGAATAGACAATTATTGTGTAAAATTCTGGCTCAGTAGTTGTAACTGGTTTAAGTCAACTACTTTTAAAATAAGAGTGACCGTGATTGACCCCTCCGAATTTTAGATGGGTCTTTCCTAAAGTAAATGTACTAATATATTGTGTTATAAATAAGATAGAAGGCATCTGACAATTAAAAAAAAGGCCAAAAATGTCTACAATGAGATAATGATTATAGTCTGTATATCATAAAGTATGTCTCTAAGGATTTCAGAAGACAAGCTAGTGTACATCTAATTATTCAGCAATCAATCAAAGAACGACAAAAAAATAATACACAATTTCCAGCTGCAGACTGCATGCTGTTACTTGCAGTGGTGGCACAGCAAACAAGGAGAGAAAATGTAGCTCCATACTAAGGTTAACGTTGAGTGCCAGATGAAGATATCTAACCTCCTACGTATAAAACACCAAACTGTACAAGGATCATAGCCAGAAATACGACTTTCCATTTGAATCCATTTGGAAGAAGAAACTAACCGATTATATTATTTATAATAATGAAATGGCACCAATAAATTTCCTTATAAGATTGAGCTCATGCATAAATTTTTGATCTTTGCAAAAGATCAGTATATAACCAAACCTACAGCATGTCACGCTATACATATTTGGTGGACAAAGTAATGCTGATGAAATGCTGCTTTTAAATAACTGAATTCCTTCGTAAGTGTACTAGCAAGAACACCGTTTTGATCCATTTATGATAAAAATTTCAAGTCAGACAAGATGATGAAACGTGTCTACAGCAGCATATGGCAGGAGTGCACTCTGATCTAAATCTACATTTGGAGGTATTTTGCTTGATTGTTTAGATTATAATACATATCACTTAACTTGTAAAATCGTTATGAAAAATTTAATCATGTTAGGCTTATGTCATTTTCTTTGCAGTGAAGTCACATCATCTACAGCAAAACACAAATGTATAAACATCATTATCATGGTTAAAGAGTAACTTAAGTCTGATTTATGCTTCTGTGTAAAATCCACGCCATAGGTACAGTACGTGTAGATACAGACCCTATACAGGGTACCCTACGCCGTAGCCGGACGTGCATCCCTCAAAAAAACACAGACTGCAACAACTGTGATTGGTCCGCTTGGCCTTGGTTTGGTTGCCTCGCATTTCCCCCTACTCATTTCCAGGTTCTCCTTCTCCATCAACAACATGAAATCAAGAAGATTTCATGATTTCCTGCTAAAGCTTTCCCAATGTGGTCAGAAAGCACAGGGGAGAGACTTTGTTTCTCCCTCTATGCCTCCAGAGTCGGTACGTGCTCCGAAGCTAATCCCCGTCACTCTTTCACTCGCTCTACCACACACTCCCTGCTATTCTCTTAAAGAGATACGCTAGAACGAAACAGACACCAGCGCACAAGTATTAATTTCAGGCCACTTACGTAGGCTACCGACATAGCTCTGCGTAGAGCCCCCGTAGAAGTATAAATCCCGCTTTACAGTAACACTCACAGAAAATCTTGTTTTTACTGACCTCCAGTGTTTGAACATCTTCCCTTGCTGCAGGGATGTGCAAGTGTATTCCAGTACCCTGTGACATCACTGTTGAGTTTCGTTACAGGTGTAAAAGAGCACACTTCTGACTCCCATAGAGTTGAGGACAGTGAAATATCAGTAAAAGAGATGCTGGCGAGGATTTTTCTGTAGAGGTCTGAAACAAAGCTATTGCCTTACCTTCACCATACCGATGTTGCCATGTGAAGACCTTAAAAAAATGCAGTCACTCAATGTAATTCAGGATTTTGCAGAACATCAATATCCTTTTCTGGTAATGGTCCAAGGTGCAACAGAGATAAAACTTTCAACCAGAGAAAGTATGAGAATACTGCTTCTTAGCCTGGCATGGTTACTTTTTAGGGTTCAGCATTCAGCACTACCGCAGGTCAAACTATTTTGGTCTTTACGTTTTCTAGTGAAAGGTATAAATTAAACAAAATGCTATTCAAATATCCTGCTCTTATTCAGTGTCAATGTGTAAACAGCATAATGGCGTAAATAATGTCTTCTTTGCCAAGGCCGCCCAAAGACTGTCAGACAAATAACTGGTATGTCCTTGCAGGGGCCCGTTTCAGAAAGCAGGTTTAGTGAAAACTGAGTTTGTTAACTTGACATGAGGGAAACTCTGGGTTTTCCGTTTCAGAAAGATAGGTAACTTAACCTCAGAGTCAGTTACTATGGTAACTGAGTATGTGAACCTAACCTGGTCGGGAGCAGGGTTTCTTCAATAAACCTAGAGTTTCTCACAGTCTCCTCCCTCTGACACAGCGCTCTTTCATTTCCCGGCGCATTTTAGCGCAATTTGTTATCTGCATAAAAACAGGGTTGGTTTATTACTGTGTTAGGCAAAATCTCAAAACATGGCATTCCTTTTGTCGACAATCCTGTCAATGAATTTTCATTTCCAGATACCTACCTATTTGAGCGTTATCGTTTTTCTTCACAGTCGATCAGATATGTAGCCTCCATAACCTTATCTGTCCTCATATCACTAACGTCACCCATCGTAGACGTGCTCTTACATCCGAGCAGATTCTTTGTGTCGCATTACATTTTTTTGCAAACGGCAGTTTTCTTTACAACATTGGTGATGCGGAGCATATTAGTAAAGCCACTGTAGCAAAGCGCCATCAGAAGAGTGTGACTCACTCTGAAACGTTTTTTTAAACCTTTCTGCAGTGTTCCCTGGACACAAACCAGTAAGAGCCATTAAAAAGGAGTTCCACAGGATTGCAGGTGAATGATGTAAACCCTTTGAAATAAAAGATATGAATTATAATTCTGTTAATGATGGTGCTGCAGCCTCAGAATGGTATTAGTAGGCCTAGTGCTTTTTCGCTAATAGATTGTGTTCAATAAAATGTTACCAGCAATATTAGGCTATTGTGATTAAATATGAAATGAATACACCAAATTGGAACTTGAGCATATACTCAAGCAGCATGTTTCTCCCACGCAAATTCTCTCTCTTTTGCAGCAGCCGCTGTGTTGCTTTTTTAATGAAATACATGTTCAAACTCGCTGTATGTGCGCATGAATATTTCTGCCGACCAGTTTGTTTGGGGTTGTTACCATGGTGAATCGTAGTATCATGGCTCCATTCATGCTGCCTTTTTATAGTGGTGGTGCACGCGCTTAACTCTGAGTGAACCTACTCTGAGTTGATTGAACCAACTCAAATCAGCTGTTCTGGAACCGAAAACTCAGTTTCCCATCTCAGGGTAAATCAACTCAGAGTTCTGGGTTAGACTCAGAGTTAGTTAAACCTCCTTCCTCAAACGGGCCCCTGCTCGCAGACAAATTCTTTTTTAACTCTTATTTTCAAGAGTGCACCTTCATCAAACATTAAGACTTTCATTTTGCTCAGACTGACTGACCCAATCCTATCACACATTCACATCCCGTCGAAATACACACTGTGGCTGGTGGCCATAGTGTCCCTTTTTGTAGCCGATTCTGAAGCGCAGACTGTTGCTTTGTAGAGATGTCCCACCCTTTGAAGCCCAGCCAATGCTCTGTCCAGGATGGTGAGTTGGCCGTGGGGCCAGCGCAGTTAGAAAATGTTCATTCCAGTTCAACCAACCACAATAACCTTCAGGTCCTTTATAGTTCTGCAAATGTGATTGGTATGCATTAAAGAGGGACTATATGCAGGTACTGTATTTGAGTTGATGTTACTAAAACATGGACATGTCATGGTTTGATCTTTTTAACGACCAACTCTCTTCCAGCAAAGTATTTTAAAACTACATGGTAGCACTTTCCAAAAATATAAAAAGGAAAATTAATCACCTGTTTTCACCAAATAAATTGTAAAAGGGATACATTTCAAGCTAGCTTTTCATGCAAACTTCACAACTGCAGCAATCTTCACTGTTTACTGTGGGCAAATGCTTTTATCAGCATAAAAGAGCTACCAAAGTTGTTATGATTAGATGTGCACCGTAAAAACACCTTCTTAAAAATTTTGTAATTGTGGCAACAGTTAACAACTTTTTTTATTTATTTATTTTTATAAATCAGTCTTTTTTTTAAATGAATTAATTCAAAAATACTAAGTTCTAAAGTACAGGTTAATTGAAATGGCAATGCAATCAAATCATGTCAACTTAATTATAAGTCCAGTAAAACAAACTTGTGACCTTGGCTTAAAAAGAATGCACTTTACAGTGTTTCCCACACAATAAGATTGTGGCGGTGTTGCTAATGCATAACAGAGGAGGGTCTTGAATATATATAGATATTGATTATTATATACAGCATATATCATATAGCAGTGCACTGTGATGTGCTCGCTGTTCGTCTGCTGCTGGTGATAAATGGTGCATCCTCCTAGTCTGGCGCAGGACTTTCTCCCTCATCTGAGGCTTCCAAGTCGAGTCTCCAAAACCAGTGTCATCATAGTTGTAGATGAGATGTGGCTTGTCCTAACTCCGCTATACAAAGAGGGCTTCGCACAGCTTGAATAAGCCTTCAATGGCTTCTGGTGCAGTGCCTGTCCAGGGAATCCGCTGTCTTGGAGGTCAGTTGTGGACAGCAGGCCTTAGATATTGAACACCAAACGTCACTTGGCCCCTATAAATTGGCAAATGTGCTTTGTGTTCTGCAACTCTCCTTAATTATCCCAATCGTTAGGATTTTAACAAAGGATCCCTTGACAGGGAAGCCATGGTCTGCCATCTTCCTCCTCAGGTGTCAGAGCAGAATTGGGATGAGGGTTGTGGGAATATTTATTTGTGTGGTAGACCTGCGGTGTGGTGTGAGGGATGCTGTATTTTTTAAAAGTTGCCCTCAAGCTAGCTCCTGCCTTGAAATCCGCAACTGCCTCGTCTAGATTTTCCTTCATGTATTGTTTTCTTCTGAATTTACTTTCTTTCCTGTGATTGGCTTTCCTGACATTCCTTTGAAATGAACACTGTAATTGTTTAATCATTTTAATATAAATGTAATTTAAATAAACAATTATGTATGAAATCTGTGAAATCCTATTAAATCTGTGAATATCCTAACATAGTTGATGTAAGACCAGTGGGAGGACTTCATTTCAAATTACATTATTTTAATGAGTTATGTGAAATTATTAAGACATGCCATCAGAAACACATTCTCATTCCCAACTCGTAAAAATACTGACGCTTGGTCAGTGGCTCTCAGCGTCTGATACCAACGCAAAAATCACCCTTCAGCGTCTGTATGGAACGCACCAGGCAGAGCAGCAGCTTGACCACGGCCCTATAAGATGACGTAGTGTTATGAGCGACAACGGTAGCAAGTTGTATGAAAGACCGAAAATCCGCACAAGGATGTAGGTTGGTGTGGTGGATGGGTCAAACTAACACAGGACTTTCACCCAAGAGACAGGCATTTGTGTCCTGTTCTTATCCCGCGTGTCACCAAAATGTACATTTTGTAACCCACGATCTTTTCCTAAACCTAACTGTCCCGTTCTTGTGCCGCATGTCAGTTAAACGCACGTCCCGACCCAGAGAGTCAAATAGTGATGCCAAGAGTCCAGATCAAGCACGTCTAAATATGAAACTAAAGGAGACTTTTTGCGTCAAAAACAAACGCCAAAGGCACCTGACCAAGCGTCGCTTTTTGGCGCGATGGGAGTGAGAATTTGTTGTCAGAAAACACGATTTAATAAAGAATATTAATTTGGATTTATTTTAAATCAGTTTGATTATTGGAAAGTAACAAAAATAAAATAAATGTTAAAGAAATATATACTTGCTATTTATATCTCTAAACGGAGAGACCAAAGTATGGGATTTTACAGCATGTGTGGGAAAGCCTGCAGTATTTGGGCTGTAAAAAGCATCGGTTTATCAGTTGGAAAGCTGAAGGAAGCAGCAGGTGTGTGCCTGTTGCTAAGCAGCACCAGAAAATTTCAAAAGCACAGCTGAAAACAACATTACAAAATGCTAATAGAATAATCACTTTTGTGTAACATTTCAAAGGTGGGAACTTGATGCAAAAGGAGCAAACCAATACAAAGCAGTAAAAGTTGCAGCTCAGGTGGTAGAGTGGCTGGCCAATAATCAGAGGGTATGAGGGAAAGTTGCAGTTATAAGAATTGCAACATGAAACAAATACAAAGTTTTGACCTTTTTAACACAAAAAAAAATCCATCTTAACACAAAGATCATCTAAAATGAAGGTCACTTTTAACTAATCGTTTGTCCATTGAAAGCAATTTGTTAAAGAATAAATAAAAACATACAAAACAATACTTTTGGACATAAGGAGACATAAGACAGGAGATATGATGTTAAATCTATATCAGGTGATGCCCAAACTCTAACTTCATCTTTTCACAGCTTTTAAGCATTGGCAATTTCCTGCCAACACTGTCACAGCTTTGGCAGAAAATTAATTTAGGAAACCATCTTTCATAGAATAAGCTGATTGAGAAAATAGCTTTCCAGGGCCTTTTAAAAACTAAATAAGTATATCTTGTTGAGATTATTATCTTATTTTCGCCAGGTGGTTGTATTATTTGTCTCTGTGTACTGAAAAGCAGCACATCCTGCAGCTGAGGGGTTTGAAAACCTACATTTTTAATGTAATCAACCATTGCAACGGCAAACATTTTGAAAGTATGGCATAGGCTGGAAATAACTGGAATTATCCTTTAGATGATAAATGTAACAACCAGGTACATTCAGATAATACTACAAGAGAAAATATATACTTAAAAGACATTTGCACTCAACGCAGCCTTTCAGTAAATTACTGGATGCTCAGCTCGGCACTCAGGGGCATAATAGTTTGATTGACATGTCTGAGCCAGCCGGAGAAGTTGCTCTGGGTTCTCTTTCAAGATAAAGTGTAGCCTAATACAAGTTGTGTGAGTTCATCCTTACAACAGATTAGCATGTTATCTTTTTCAAACAAGTCACAGTGTTCCATGCGACTTACAACATGTATAGTGATGAAATCTGACTGCAATTATGTTTGATCACTGCTTCTCAGTTTTTGTAGATGTCATATCCACAGATAGCATGTAATAATTTTTGGATGTTGAGCATTTGGGCAATAGAGTAATTTACACAATGCCCTCTGCATACTTAATGCATTAAACTCCCACATCAACTTTTTTTTCAGAACTGCACTTCATAATTCAGCTTTGATTTGCATTTCTCGCTGTTTGTAATGTTTCTTTAAACTGGGATTGGAAGTAGTGTGCCCTTTTTGTAGAATTCAATAAGAGGGACTGGTCTTTGTGTCCTACAATTAGCTGGGATTCAGACCGAAAACAGCCCTGCATTACAACAACACACTGAGTTGGCAGGTTTAAGGTTTCAGTGAGACAATGAAATACAATCTAGGAAGTCCAGTTTGAGTAATTAATGCATTTAAAAGGCTTATCGGATGCCGGAACACTGCATAATGACTTGGAATACTCACAGACCGGATTTTACAGCTCTGGAAAATCCTAAGCATGGTTATTATTTTATCTTTTGTTGTGATAACTAGGGTTGGGTACCGAACTCTGTACTTTTTGGGTACCAAATTATGTCGGTACTCCCGAGAACCGATTCACTTTAAATCAAACGGTACCAAATTTCGGTACCTGAGAGTGAGTAATCACAAGCTTATCTGTCCTCTCTGCATATTGACAGAGAGCGGAGCTCACACACACACACACACACACACACACACACACAAACACATACACACACACACACACACACACACACGCAGACGGAGTAAACTCGAACAAACTACGTCAGCTCTGCAGTTTTGTTGAAGTCAGTGAGTCACGGCAATAAAGCCGATAAAGTAGTTTCAAGTGTGTGTTGTGTTACAGTTTTTCAAAACTTCACACAGACAGCGTTTGCTTATGATATTAATGGCGAGGCGAAAGCGATCGTGGTGCTGTTGACGTTACACTTCCTCTGAGACAAGCAGGCACAACAGTGGTTTCTATGCCCTGGTGACTGACTGACAGGCTGAGGTTGTTAGGCAAGGCAACTTTATTTCTACAGCACCTTTCAGCAACAAGGCAATTTAATTACATTTCTTTGCACTTAAGTTAGTTCTCAAAGTTTATTGTTTAAGGTTTGTGTCATTATGCAGTTTGCACTAAAAAGTCTTTGTTGTTTACAGTCCTTTGCATTTTAGTTAGTTCAATATTAGCCTGTAAACAATATCATTTGTTTATTTATTTATTATTTATAATATGTTCATGTTGTGGCAAAAAGGTTTCTCTTTTGTTGTTAATTTTGGCCAAGTTCGGATTGATACCAATCCTGAGTGTCTGACTGCCGCACCCCTATCCAAAAGCACAACCAGTTTTATTAATTACTCTGAGTGAGCAGTGTTACCAGAATAGTTTTATTTTGATGAACTGTTTGATTCACAATTAAGGTGGACAATAAAAGTTTTGTGTTTGAGGTATCGAAATTGGCACCGGATCATGCGATACCCAGCCCTAGTGATAACCGCAAGGTAAACGGAAGAAATACAGCATTGACATTACAAAGTGATCCACCAGGAACTTGCTCTTGCATTTGTGTAGTACTATGTACTATGTAATGAGGTGGGGGTTTGAGATGAGTCATCAAAAATATGTTTTTATTTTTACAGTAAGAGAAAAGTGAGGTATTTCGATATAACAATAATTATAAAAATACGTTTTGTGATATATATTAATCATGTAGAAAAAGACAGTAAAAAAGGATTAGAACTTGGAAAATCTTTAACCATAGTTGTCTATTCTTTTCTGGTGAAAGGGTTTAATTGTGCATATGCTGTAATAATATTGTGCAGTTATTTATCACACTAATCGAATGAGACATAAACTAAATCTAGTTGATGATTATAACTAGAGAAGTTAACTTTTATAGCCATCTACAGATGCTATCATATTCATAATGTGACATGGTCATAACACACACACACACACACACACACAGTCCAAGTGAATAACAGATGACTATCAGTGCCACATCACACAATCCCTTTCTTCCTGCTGTGGTCTTCACCTCTCCAACACATACCGCTGAACTTTAAGGAAAATTGCTTTTCTGGTATCTCACAAAGTGTGATCACACACACACACACACACACACACACACACATCAGATGTACTGTTCGTCCTCAGTGAGCTTTGAGCCTAAATCAAAAATCCATTATTAGTTTCATTTTGTCATCTGTCATAATAGGCCCAAATCAGAGATCAATGCATCATGGTGAGTTAATAAATAACTGAGGCAATAAAAATTGGCTGATGGGTATGATCATGATTATGTAATATTCTCATTCAACAAGAATCATTTTTATGACATTGACTCAGTTGGCATCCTTTGATCCAACTAAAAGACCAAGCTGGAATTAAACTGGAACTGCTGAAAATGAAAGTTCATGCAGTAACTAAAAATATGAGGACGTCTTTATTGTCATTGCTCTATTTAATAGTCATAGGGGAAATAAAGGAAAGCCAGACAATGGGGAAAGATTGGTAGCAAGAAGTTGGATCCTTTAAGTAACAAGACAGATCTTACTGCCATCTTTAAAAGGATCATTCTGGTTCATTACAAGTTGTCTTGTTTTGTTCTGTACATGTATATGTATATGTATATATGATAACATTGTACTCCCCGAAGCCATTACTGAAATGTGAGAAAGTCAAACAACGAAAAAAAAAAAAAACTATATAGGTTTTAAACAAGCCAACAGTTTAGCCAAATTATCTAAACCAGTGGTAAAACAGAAGTCTGGATAACTTGGTATTTGTTTGTATAAATCATGTATGATAGTAGTGTTCGTGTTTCTTGTCTGACTTTTTTTTGCCTTTTCAGATAAACAATGAAATGGGTGAGTACAATCTTGTTGCAAATAGAAATGGTGGGCGAAACTATGAAAATACAGCCCTAGTCTCCTTGAAATTATGTTTGTATAAAACTAATTTGCAACACAAACAACCTTTGACAGATTACTTTTATCAACATAATGAGACAATCCTTTTTAATGAATGGATCTGCAAAGTTGCAAAAAGAACATATCTGCAAAAAAAAAAAAAAAAAGTCATGTGTTTTTCCTCCATTTTCCACTCTTGCTCAATATCCGCTCAAAGCAACTGAATAACATTTACAGTTATGTTTAGGTACTCACAGCATTAGCTAAAAGTCAAAAGTTACTTGAACCATTAATTAATGAACATGTAACCAAAACCACATTAACCTAACCTTAACCAAAATCTTTCCGTTGCTTAAACCTAACCATACATTGGTCTCTGGACGCAAACCCCTGGTCTCCAGTGTCAAAGCACTGCGCTTTGTACAGCAACCCTTCATTCCAACTGCCTCCCTTCTAATTTAAAAACTTAAACATTATCAATGGACATTATCCAGGAAGCAATTATGTTTCCTTCTAAATGTTTTTGGCAGACAGGGTTAGAAAATGTGACCCAAGTTAAATTTATTTCTATGGAGCTTTTAGTTATCTAATACCAACACGAGATGGCTCAGAAGCTCAGAACACACAGTGACAGTTGAAGCAAAACAGCAGAAAAGCTTCCAAATATTCTAATTTCTAGCTAATTTCTAAAGTTTGATTTCCACTTCCCTGTATTATTCATGACTTGATAAAGTGTGGTGCAGCACTTCTGTCATATCTCACCGGCACTACATATTTATACTACAATGTCAACCGGGAGTACATTTTCATAAAGCTTATCTTCCACTATATTATACATAATGAATAAAAAGAGGGTCTGCAGGATGTGCAGCAGACACTGATCAACGCGATCAATCCCCTGAAACGACTCAGCTGTTAAGTGTATTTTAAGACTATCTGGGGTTTATGTTCAGTCCCATTAAAATGAGCTCACTGTTAGTGATTTGACCTTCAGTTCTTCTGTCATGAGCTGAAAATCCAGAGTTAAAGTGACATCTAGCTGGCATCCACTGACAGCAGATGAGGAGGAGGTTTAAATGTGTGCATGAGAAAGAGATATTAAACCCTAAGAACCCATAGTGCGACTGACAGCTCCTCCACTCTTCTTGTTTCCTGTTCTCATCTCCCCTCTTGTTGTTTTTCCTTTCTCACTCTGTCATCTGACAGTTAGCTGCACAACAGGAAGCTCCACTGAGGGGGTTGAGATTAAATTGCTTCTTTTTTTTATTTTTTAACAATCAAATGCTCTTGCACACAGCTACATAAAACATTTGTACATGTTTACACAAGCAATCAAGCAGGCAAAACACATTTCTAACGATTCAGACCAATGGGGGCTTTGGATCAAAAGAGATCAATGACAGGAGGGTGTCTGAAGTTATCTGCCAGGTTGTTGTTTTTTCATGTCAACATTTTATGAGATGTTAACATCAAATTGTGTTGGTGTTCTTTTTTTTCCTGTTGCTCTTTCTGAGTGGAACTTAGCCTGCTGAACAAATAGCATCTTATTTTTGAAATGTAGTTTTGCTAATTGGAATTCAGTTGGCTTCATATTGATTTATTCAGTAACAGCTGGTCACAGACAGGGATGTAGTGGGGAATAAAATCCCTTAAATCTTTTTAATTTCTTTATAACCCACCAAATGTATTTGTATCGTCTTAATTTATAGCAAAGATCAGTCAGTACGGAAGTGTCAATTATGAAACAAAACACTTTTTAAAACACTTTTTTCCCATTACGGGGAACCTAAAGCTGCTGAAGAGCATCACTACCAATCCACATGCCAGGTGTGTTTTTATTATAGAATATAAGGGACACCAGGCTCCATCTATTGTACTATGGTTGTCCAACACGGCATCATGACTTTGCGTAAACATACACGCCACTTTCCTAAAGCCAAATGGCGTGTTATCTGTACGCATTGAGCTATCCACGTGTATGTCTACGCTGTATACAGCGGATGTAAACATACACACCTTATCGCGAGAACATGCCGTACTATTGCGAGAACAATGTCACACACGTGTAAAAAGAAAGAAAGAAAAGGTTGGCTTTAGGAAAAGAACATTGGGAAAGGCTTTAGTAACACAATAAAACCACAAAAACACGACGGTGACCAACGTCACACACTTAGGAAAACAATAAACGGTTGGGTTTAGGAAATAAACATTTGGGAAGGCTTTTTACAAAAAAAAAAAAAAAACGGTTGAAAAACGCCACACAAGGGACGCAATCCCGGCTCTCCTCCGCGAACTTATGTCCTTTCATACTACTTGCTAGAGCGAAAATTCACACGTAATGTAGGTCAATGGCGGCCGAATGGCGTTGATAAACACACTAAAAAGGGATTATGCGTCTTGATAACACGCAAAAACGGCATATGAACTGCCGTGTCATACATACGCCACTTTATGGGATCAGTCTGGGTTGTCAGTATATTTACAGTTGCTGCTGTTTTTGTGTTGCGTATACAGTGTTGCCCTGCTATTGAGGTAATTATGTCAACTTTGTAAAGCACAAGTTTTGGTCAATTCATGCCAATGTAAAACTGACTGGTACTAACTGTGGGGAAAACAATATTTATTGTGGAGGCTCCCTGCAAACCTATGAAACCAACATCATTCAAAATAAACAACCAAGGGTCTCATTTATAAACGTGACGTATGCACATTTAACAACCTTTGCGTGGGAAGTGGCGTACGCACATTTTCAGCCCCGTTTTGTGCGTACGCCACTTCCCACGCAAATGTTGCGATTTATTAAAAAAATAAAAAATAAAAAACTCGACGGTAGAATGTGCATTTGCATTGCCATTTGAAATAGTCCAGAGTCAAAAAAGAAAAAGGTCTGAGGTACAATTTTGAGGGGTGATAGAAACATTTTCCCATTTAGTTTCCCATCTGTGTGGGTGTGACTGTGTCTATGCACGTGCACACTTTTTTGTGTGTGTGTGTGTGTGCGCTTGTGTGTAAATGATGACGTCACTAGCATGCAAGGTTTTTCCACACACAGCCCTATTTGGCCCAGCACAAAGGCATACACACTTCAAAGGCGTGGGGTTCGGATCAAAAGCGGATAGTGCAGGTAGGTGGTGAATGTACACAACTCTCTCCATGGCTCCGCTCTCTTCATCTAGGACTCTTTTCATGTCGATGCTTGCAAGAGCCACATTCACTACAACACTTGAATCTTAATGTGAATAAATGAGCTCGAATCAAATGAAATTGTGGTTCGAAAAAACTCTGATGTTGGAACCTGAGTGTAAAGCGATACTTGACCCTGTGCCTTTCGGTCATTAAAATCATTTGAATTCAAGGACTGAACGAGACAAAGTGTGTAAAAACTCTGTGGACCTTCAAAGCTGACAGCCTTTCAGAATAGTCTTATACAACAACAACAACAACAACAGTTCCTATTCACTTTAGGCACAACAAATCAGTTTGCTTTACCTTCAAAGACTGCTTCCTTATAAAATATTGGAGATTTGTATTAAACCTCAAGAAAACTAACGCCTGTAAAGGAAAACGTGTGAGTTAACCAAAGCAAATGACACACACAACTCTTGTTTAGCAGCGTAATTATACACATATGGTCCCTCAACCATCAATTTAACATAAGTTGAAGTCAGATCTGAGGCAACGCAGTGAAGTGCTCCCTAAGAACATGGATGAAGGGGCCACTTTTAAACTCCCACTTAAGTGTGTTGCTAGAAATCCCTGTGGCTGCTCTGCTGCCCAAGTCACACAGTCTTTCAAGTTTATTCTTGAAGTTTGACTCGTGTTCCTTTGGGACCTAAAGGTCGGAGGCGGCTGGGTGAGCATCCCCTCAGCTTTCCTTCTCTTCTGTCCCCTCCACCTCCTCCTCCTCTCCTCCCCCCCACGGTCGCCTCACTTCACCCATGGGACACAGGGAAGGTGAAAGAGGGTCACACAACTCAAACGCATGACCAGTTCTATGTCCATTGGCAGAGATCGAAGGTGCGTTAATATCTAAATTTAACCTGTCTAAACTCAACTTTTCGCTGCAGACAGGTGTCCGCATGATAAATGAAAGCAATAATTCTGTTGAAATTGGGCAAAATGAAGCCCTTACCAAGAGATGTTCTATAGATGTTTTGATTTTTTTTGGGTGAATTTAATAACTCACAGTTTGTCCTCACGACAGATTTGAACTTGCATCTTTCAAAATGCAATATTGTGTAAAAATACTGAACTGAAATGATTTTTTATGTAATTTTTTATTGACTTTGCTAACTTTCATTACACTTTCCTGTTACATTAAAATGTATTATAGCATTTTGGAAAAAGCCAGTTAAAAGTTAAGAAGTCTACAGTTGTGTCTTTATAACCTCATAATATTAATCACTGTTAAACTGATAATATTCATAAAACTCCCCTACCAACCCTGCAGATTCATCTCCTCTGATTCTGTCTGTGTCTTTTTAAAGGGCCTAATGGAATGTGATTGATGACAAAATTTTCCGTGATTAAAAATAGCTGTGACAAAGATGGTTATGTTGTTGAGTGGAGAAATGTCAACATGATGCCTTTAATGGGTTATTTTCAAATCGCCTCTGTGATTTACAGGATTGCAAAAAATTTAATATGCCAGACTAGTAACACTGTTGTAATAAGCCATCTAAAACAATTTATTGGATGTTCTCTCACAATAATTCATGAGGGTCATGCATGTTTTATGAACAATCAATCAAACTCAAACACCAGCAGGCTGGATAATGAGGAACTATTGAGAGGAATGAGGCCTGTTCAAGTTCAGAAATGGAGTAGGACAAACACCATTCTCTAAGGACTAGCTTGAACATGGCATAGTAGTTATTGGAAAGTTGTGCATCTGTCTGCATCTGTCCGTGTGCATGCGTGCCTGTCTGTCACTGACAGACAGCACACTTTGCATGAGTCGATTTCTTAAAAACATGCAGTATAAGCTGACATTTGTGACATTTGTCCACTGTTACAACCAAGACAGCTTAATTTATCCAGTTGGCAGAGAAGGTAGGTCGCAATTCAATCCATCACGAATTATTGAACGGTAACAAGACTAAGCAGCTCTGTGAGGCTGTACTTTAGCAATGTGATGCTTTGAACTAATGTTAGCATCAGCATGCTAACTTGCAGATGTTTAGCAGGTGTAATTTTACCAAATTAGTTTGGCCTGTAAGCATGCTAACATTTCTTAATAAGCACTAAATAGTTTTTTTCTTTTCTTTAGTTAAGCAGCCAAGTGTTGCATGAATTAAAAATTTGACTTGATGATGGCGCTAGATGACAAATGTCAGAGGATCACCAAAGTTATTACTATTCATCCTAGCAGGATGTGTGTACCAAATTTCACTCAATAGTTGTCAAGACACAAATGTCAACCTTGCAGTGGTGCTATAGAAAATTCAGGGAATCATAAGTCAGTCCGTCACTCATTCACCCTCTGAGCACCATGGATGCCTGTACCAAATTTAATGGCAATCCAGCTAATATTTGGCAAGCTTTGTATAAGTAGAAACCCGGTAGTATTTTCGAATGGCCGTGCCTTCCCTCCCTCATGTCCTCCTGAGACTAGATTTCTCTGTATTGTGGGTCTGGAAAAAAGCCTCCGATGACGCAAAGATTGTCATTTAGCGTCTCTCTCCCCAATATTAATAACTTCTCTCTCTCTCTCTTTTAAACATGCACACATTCACTCACAAATACACTGACAAATATATACTATTCATTCCATGTGATAAATACACTCAGTCAATCTCTCCAAATTACACAAAGGTGGTGGGATTCAGCTGCTCTTAAAGAATGTTTTTTTTTCTTCTTTAAGAGAAGGAAAGGTTAAAGAATGTGTTTCTGTCCCATAAAAGTGAGGCATGTTTGAAAAATATTATTTGACTTAGAAACAATTATACTTGAATTCATGATTTGATGCCATGTTTTAGGCATACTGAACAAATATGTATGCTGATTTATTGTTGGCCTAATATCAGTTTTAGGCTGTGCTTTTTCATCTGTATAAATTTAAACTGTTCAGATGTATGTGGCTTGGACGCAATGTCTTTTGAATATTGAGTAGGAAAATAAAGCAAATAAAACTCCAGCAGTTCATAACCACTGTCTTTAGCTTGTTTAAAAATGGAAACTTTTGTATGACTTGACTTGTGACTTGCTTGACCAAAGCTATGACCTGACTTGCTTGATTGTCACAAAAAATTACTTGGACTTGCTTGAGACTTGAAGGTTAAGACTTGAGACTTGCTTGTGACTTGCCCATGTGTGACTTACTCCCATCTCTGCCAGAATGTGTCGGTGAGTTTCACTCGATTATTCTGTCCAATAGGCAAGCGACCGCTTCAACCGTGTGTCATTTGTTTACAGTGTTTGGTGCGCTTGACAAAGTCCAGTGTTGCAACTTCACTACCAAATCACACGAGCCTACCGACCTGTAGGTGCGATAGCGCCCTAAGAGTTTTCAGTCTGGACAAAAGTGGTAAACCAGACCTACAGAGGGCACACTGCTAACATGGCAAAAATGGTAGCGCATAATGTAAAGCACTATATCATTCATACAGTGCCTCCAAAATTCATTGGACAGGATGTTGGACTGACATCATACTCTGATGTACATTATCATATATTGTTTAACTAGTGTATACACACACACACACACACACACACACACACACGGATGTGTATTCTTTATCACCTAAACAGAGTTATTTTTCCAACCCTGTCATGTATGCAAGTAATCCAATAAGACATGACTTATTCTTTATTGAAAATAATCTAAAAACTGTGACAAATTCCGGTGTAACATCGTTTGTTACTCCCTAGTCTTGTACTTAATGTGGGACATGCAGCACTAATCTCCCCCAGGGGACATGCAGTCACTTGCTCTATTACCTGCCCATTATTGGGCAGGCTTCCAGATGTATGTGACCATGCTGTAGGTAGAGCTAATCCTGTAATGACACAGACAGTCAATTGATTGCAGTCTGATCTCTATCCAAGGCTCTCCCCCAAAAGGTGGAACTGGTGGCTTGTGAGAAGAGAACTTAACCTTCTCTCAGTGAATTGATTGAGAGAGGGACAGAGCAGGAAATGCTTAAGTCCATCCTCGCTGCGGAGCAGATAAGCAGCCGGAGACAAATACTGACATGACATTTTGTCACAGACGTTGCACTGTTGTGCCATCATTTCGTTTAGAGAACATGGAGCGAGGCAGCGATGTTCCAAGAAACACACTCCTGTCACAGAACAATCAGACAGATCCTTCTGATTTGGTGTTTTACATTCGTTTTCAGTTCCGCGCATGATGCAAGACCGTGCAATACTCTGCTTTAAAGTCCTAAATCGTATTCCTCATCTTTAAAACCAAACTACGTATCATTTTGACGTCAAGAGATTTCTTTGTTAAATGTTGATCACTCAAGAGAAATTCTCCTGCAGAACCGACCGGGTGGGCTCACCCTGAAGTGATCCAGTTTGACGAGGGGGAACATCATCTATAAAGCAAAGAATCAATTTGATAAGGAATAATTTTGATAAGCACAAGCTACACCAAGAACATTATACTGCATGGATCCAAAAGGAACAATCAAAATATCAAACAACCAATAAGCAGAATTGATTTTAATGTAGAGCTGGGCAATGTATCGATATTATATCAATCTCATGAAATGAGACTAGATATCGTCTTAGATTTTGGATATCGTAATATGGCGTAAGTGTTGTCTTTTCCTGGTTTTAAAGGCTGCATTATAGTAAAGTGATGTAATTTTCTGAACTTACCAGACTGTTCTATTATTTGCCTTTACCCACTTAGTCATTATATCTACATTACTGATGATTATTTATCAAAAATCTCATTGTGTAAATATTTTGTGAAAGCACCAATAGTCAACAATATCATTGCGGTATCGATATCGAGCTATTTGGTCATATTTGACTTTCTCCATATTGCCCAGCCCCATTTTAATAACATATTTTACACATGTATAATCTACCAGAAAGCACCACTGGGGCTCAGGAGCTTCCAACACACACTATGTTTAAGTGTTCAGTATGCTTGAAACAAACTAGGTCGTTCAACTTCTACGAACACGTCTGAGGGCAAAGTGTTAATATCTGTTCTGAATGGCCACTTTGAAGGTGGGTTAAGTGGGCATGCTTGTCAGATTGTTGGTGTGAGAAAGTTACAAAAATTGTCAAGAACAGCTTGCACAATTCCCCAAAGAAAAAGGTGTTGGGAAAGGGGTTTCAGATGCTGTTAGATGGTCTGACAAGGACGTATTTTGAAGAGTACTGATGCCCCCTTCGAGTGATGCAGGACATGTTCAACATGATGACTAGAGGAACAAGCTTTTAACCCAAACATCATGAGTCTGATTACCCAAACATCCTGGGATCTCTAGACTGAAATACATTTTCCTCATCTTCCTCAACTTGGAAGTGCACACAAATCGAGCTCCTCAGTGACCATCTGTATAACACTTAAGAAACATTTCTGTTATGTAATTTGTGTTAAGACGCAAAATGTTCCACCTACAACTAAGCCTTAAATAGGTGTGACCTTTAAGTATTGGAAAATGTGTTTTTATGCAGTCTTTCACACCACTTTAAAAGAAAAATAATTGCACTGAATCATCTGAGAACATTTAAATGGTATTATTTTATGAAACAGCCTTACATTTACGATTTAAACTAATAAATGTATGTCAATTTTTAGTCAATACATCTGTAACTACAACCGGCTCCAACCTCATTTTTCCAAATGTTTTATCAGCCAAAAGATGTTACCCGAGCTGTGTGCTGTGATTAATAATGGCTCTGAGAAGGGTTACCTCAGGAATAACCGATAAGGGATGATGGTTTATTCCAATGTAAACTGTGAGGGTTCAATTAACACTGCACCAAGTGTCCCTATGTTGCTATGCTGCAATGGACATGATTGACAGATGGATGTGCAGGAGAAAGGTTAGAGGGGCTTTGGAGGTAGCGGTTGTATTATGGGATGGGAGGGGCGGTTGGGAGGTGGCGAGTACAGATCACGCTCAAGATCATGCCATGCTATCCATACCAATAGGCTCATGCATAGACACCGCCGTACCAATCTTCAGGTTAGTGAATTCAGTGCACACATGGATGCAATTGCACACATAACAAAAATCAACACAAGGGGGAATGGTTTCTTTTTCCCCGCTTTCATCCTGCACATAAAGAATTTGTACAAATGCATTAACACATACACTAAAATAGACGTGCACGGGCACATACGCCGGACTGTAGGTTACACAGCAGCTGGACAGGGTCATTATCATCTGGGAACTGTGACTCACGCTGACTGTCTGGATGGCCAGCTATGATGGGGTGGCATACTGCGACAAGCTCCAGGGGTCTCATTTATAAAACTGTGCGTAGGATATTTACTAAAAGTGTACGTACGCCCAAAAGCCCAAAATGGCGTACGTCCAAACATTTCAGTAATCTGTAAGCAATGTTCCCTTTATAAATCACAGATTACCCTATTAAGTGTGCATACGTGAATCAGCCTCTTATCCCTCCCTGTACACGCCTCTTTGTAACCATAAATAGTCAATGCAAAGCACTTGAATGCTGATCAGTATTAATGACCCTGGCAGGGAGTACGACTCTAGAGTCATAGTGAGAGAAACAAAGTGTCTCCCCTGTGTTTTCTGACCACGGTGGGAAATCTTTAGCAGGACACGCTTTGGCATTTTGTGTGCAATGCTGCTCCGCTGTCTGCTCTGGTCCCTGCGTATGCGCGCATCGCAGAGCCGCCCACAAGGCAGCCTCTCGGGAATTATGTCACACAACAAAGTACCGTAGTATTGTGTGCAAAGTGCCAGTCAATTTAAGTACATGCTTAATGCTCCCATGAAAAACAGTGAAAACCGGACATTTTCATGAATTTATAAAATCCCCCCGGACGCCCCGGACAGTAGGTATAAAGTGGACATGTCCAGGCAAAAGAGGACGTTTGGTCACCCTAATATATTATATCCAAACAAGACTTAGTGATAAAGTTGAAGATTATAATATTTATATAGAACACTTTGCTGTCTGCCATTTCCATCAGGAAACAGCTTAACGTTTGTATTTTCAGACTTTAACATTTGATGATATATGCAGTTTTAAAGACAGATATTTAGTTATGTACACGGTGTTCTGCGGTTATCTAATGCTAGGGTATTTGATGCTATCCTGTATTCCTGCAGGCGGACTCTGTGACGGTGAGACAGCGCTGATAAAATATTAAGAACAATTTTTTATTTATGATTTGAGTTGGATTTTACAAGGTGTTTATGGAACAATTATCCCTCAGTACAAGCGCAAATAACACTGCTGGATTTAATCTTCATGGTAACATGGAAAATGGAGTGGAAAAAAAAGTGTGTGAGGCATCAATACTTAAATATTACACGTAATCATCCTTCCCACATTTACTTTCTGCAGTCTGACTTCCCACGCAAATGTTGGGATTTATAAAAAAACAAACTTGACGGCAGAATGTGCGGTCCTCCACACAAACTCTGACCCATGCGTAAGCACATTTTGGAGACAATGGGAATTGGCGACGCAGATGGTGAGGTGGTGAACTGAAGTCAGACTGCAGAAAGTAAATGTGGAAATAACGATTACTCATAATATTTTCAAGTAGGCTATTGATGCCTCACGCACATTTTTTCACTCCATATCATCCACGTTATCATGAAGATTAAATCCAGCAGTGTTATGTGCGCTTGTACTTAGTGATAATTGTTCCATAAACACCTTGTAAAACCCAACTCAAATCTTACAATAAAAATGCATTCTTACTAGTTAAATCGGCGCTGTCTCACCGTCACAGAGTCCACTACGGAGCGCAGGAGGATGAGATGGCCCGACTGCACGTTTATAAGTGAGACCCCAGGTGACTTGGAAAAAAAATAAATGGTAGGGAACGGCATTTTATGAGAAAATTAAAGATGAGAAGAAGACAGACACAGACAGAGCAAAAACAGGATGGTGTGAAAACAGATGCATAAGTTACAAAATCAAGAAAGGCAGAACAAACAAGGAGGAAGAAGAAGGATTGGATAATGTGAGAAGAAAGCACAAAAAGAGAAACCCTGGCAGAGCAACAGAGAGAGAAAAGGAGACTAAGAGAGAAGAGAAAAAAGTATAGGGACATATTTTTCATTTGAACAAAAAGCCTGGCGTCAGGATGAGCAGAATAGTGAGCCGCAGTTGTCATCATGTCCCTTTTTCTTCCCAGAACAACCTGTTTGATGTGAACAGAGTAATATGGCGAACAGCGGGGGGTATCCACAGCATCAAAGAGAATTGAAACACACTGGCCCATTATAGTGTGTGTGTGTGTGTGTGTGTGTGTGTGTGTGTGTGTGTGTGTGTGTGTGTGTGTGTGTGTGTGTGTGTGTGTGTGTGTGTGTGTGTGTGTGTGTGTGTGTGTGCGTGCGTGCGTGCGTGCAGCCGCGTTGTGACAATTATCAACCAGCAGGTGTTCTTAGCATGATGTGTCTTAACTACCAATCACAACTAGTCCCCTGTCTGTTGTTACAACACTGAGTCTAACAGTGGAAGTAAAACATTGAGCTGCTTTGACTAGGGATCAGGGATGCCATTTGTTTTTCTGTGGGGCTCCGTCGTGGCTACTGCGTTCACGCGTCAGCAAACACGCTCCGCTCTCTGGTGGAGGGAGGAGTTGTTGAACAGCGCGAAGAAAAGAATGCAGAAGAAAGAAGTCACTTCTAGCCGGAGTGCGTTGATGGATGGTCCATTCCGTTTGGCTCAGGGCTCACATGAATAAATATACGGGGCTGGTGTTTGCTGCAGAAACTCCAAATGCAAACCTTTGAATAGTAAGTATTTGAAAAATTATAATCTGATTATGGCTACGGCTTGAAGGGGGATTCAGTTCAGCTGAGTTGATGGGTACAGTTTTGAACCATGGATTTTTCTTCCCCAACTGAAAACAAAGCCACAAGTGACTGCACCTTGTTCCCTTTCTTAAAGCCTAGATTTTATTGTCAACCTTATGTTTTGCACCTGATACAAGTAGGTGTACCCGATACAAGACAGTAGGTGTGAAATGTATATAATCATCTAATCTATAGTTTCAATCAACATCTCTGCAGAACTTTCTCCGACCTTTTTGCAGTGTCTTACAGCTCTGCTCAGTAAATTATGGACATTCATTTTCATTCATAATTATGAGAAATAGATTTTCTGGTTTAGCCTCTCCCCGTCTCCCCCAGGCTACACTGAAGCCCAATCTTGTACCAGAACTGGCCACAGTTCAAGGCTGCCGTTGTACTCAACAGCTTGCAAGGATTAGTATTTGAATGTGAAGCATTGCTGAAAAAATGAGCAAGTATGCACGGTCGTATTTTTGGATGAATAAACATTAGTAAAAACCTTCTGAGACAACTATTGCAAAAACATATTTCTTATTACAAATTTATTTAATTTTAAACCTGCAGTACTATGTATTGTCAGTCAAATATTTACTCTCCTTGGTTGGTTTTGGTCTTCACCAACTCCAGGGAAATATCTGGATAATTGGCAACAAAATTCTCCACTATGTTCACCAGCTAGTTTCTAACTTTTTCTGTCAGCCGTCTGGTGCTGGGCAGGTAGGATGCGGTGTTTCTTTAGAGCTTTTTTTTTCTGAAAACAACTGCCTGCCACATCGATGAAGGCGATTAAGAGCGAATCAAAACAGTAAAGTTGTGGGCCGTGAAACCCACCAAATGAGGTGAAAGATGCTGAAATGCTCTGTAGAGCTGAGGCGAACTGCAGAGTTAGGTGATCATTCTCAGTGGGTTCTTCACTAAAAGTGACCGCTTTCATATACAAGTAGTCATGCAATCCATAGTTAATATAAAAACATTGTAGGCCTATATTAGAGATGTCCCAAGCCAATCCTAAAGATCAGTGTCAGCGTCGATCCAGGTATATTTGAATGAATAGCTATCGGTTAAAATCTTTACTGTATACTCCACTATGGTTTGTGCACATTAGCCTGCTAGTGTTGCAGCGCTTCTCTCCTACACAACAGCCGGGCTTCTACAGTGCAGCATTTCGCTCGCACGGCACTGAAAATTGGCCGTTTGTGAATGTAATGGTATTTGCACGCTCGCTTTTAGCCAATCCCCAGATTGGCAAACTCTCTTTCTGATTAGCAAAGAGCAGTATACAAAACATTCAACTAGCAGCTCCAATTGCAAATGGACTGAGTGTTTTTGTAGTGCCAACAACTCCAACAAAGTGATAATGTGTTCTCTCTAGCCGATTGTGTCAAGGTCCATTTAAGGATTCGCTTTCTCACAGTTAAACTTGTATTTGCAATATATCAATATCTTGAGCTTATCAGCGGAATAGTTAAGAATCAGGAACATGAAGCCTGTGACAATAAGGTGTGCCAGTAGTCTACAGCTGTTACCAATGTAAAGCACAAAGTTGTGTTGAGATGTTGCACAGTTAGTTCAACTATTTAACTCAACTATGGTTATTGCTTTAGGATCGTTCTTTTTGAAGGTGTGACCATGGTGATTATAAAGTGATGGTGATAACAGTAACACCTTTAGAAGTGATGCAAACTATTGCAAAAACAACACAAACCAAGCCCTCGAAATGCCAATAACTACCTCTCCGACACAATATCAAGGCAGTACTTGTCGGATCGTTTTAGATTACGCGAAGATTGTTTATGATATTGTGTCCACAGCTATAATCATATTGGTTGGATGGAGTCTTTAGAGGTGTGTGTTGGCAGAGAAATATTTGCTAATTACTGCATGAATTATCTTAATTATGACCTCATTAGCACATCTGATTATGTTTAATATATCACGGAAGTAGTAGAACATGCTGTTTTGCTTATGAAGGCAGTGGGAGAGCTGAGAGAGAGAGACAGGCAGTCGGGGAGACAGAGGTCACGGCTCTGCAGGGTTTTCATTTTCAACAGTGTGCGGTCTCAGCTGAGGGCAAGGGATAGTATTCCTGGCTAGTCTAACTAATTCTGAATCCATTTGCTTCACCCAAATAAAAATAAAAACATATTTTCACTTACTTCTTGTGGCATGAGCCATGCAGATAGTTTTGGTTTTATTTTTCCAGGTGTTAAGATATTTGTCTTTAAGATATCTGTATCCATGGCTGTAGTCGAGACCAACTTAGTCCTGTCTAGTCAAAGACAAGACCAAAATGAAATAAGGAATAACTATGAAATGTATGATGAAACTTGGCTAGCAATTTCGCCGAGTAAATACCAAGAAATAGGTTGCAGCAGTTCGTCTTTCAACAACACTTGCAAAATCTGCGATGGGACTGAGCTGAGCTCTGCTCGAATTGATTCAGCGACTTTTTATAGTACAAAAATCGCTGTCAATCAAAAGGAGGTGCAGGCTTTCGACAGACCCTCCAATCATCACGCAAAAGCCCGGAGTCCAGGCCAGCCCACTCCTCCATTGACCCCCAGATACACTGAGCGTCCGTGGGCGGGACATAATCGCAGCATTTATCCAATGACCGTCTGGTTTCGAAGCACTGAAAAACGCTCAAAGCAGCCCCATTGAAGTCAATGGATGGTATGCTTCAACAGGGAACGTATGAAGGCCCGTTCACATTGTACGCACAAACGGCAGCGCTGCGCTATGAAACCCATTATTGTCAATGGCTTGCGCGCGCAAGAACTGGTCTGCCGCTGGCTGAGCAAAGCGCAGCGGCTGGCCGCTCTTGCACGTGCCGCGGTCAAAGTTCAACATGGTTCAACTTTGACCGTGGCACGCGCAAGAGCGGCCGCAGTGCGCTGTGACGTGCATTCAGGTGTCTGAAAAAAACTGAAAAAAAGTAAACACCGAATACACGTGGATCCACAAACGGAACATGGACGAGAGGTTGATTTGGGCCGTCAGCGACACAGTTCGAGGTCGTACAGAGACCTCGGACGCAAAACTATGCTGTGGTGCATATTTCCACAATAATAGGCATGCCAGATGTGTAGCTTATTGTAGCCTCCTAATTTAAATCATTCAGGTTTGTTTTAGCTATGTGAAATCAACATGGACATGTCTTCACTAAAAACAGTGAGTGCATTTTACACAATTTGTGTAAACGGCACCGCATAGTGACTGACCTGCAAAAGCGTGTATTTAGATTGAAATCTTTTATGTGTCCAAAGCAAGTATTTATACCCATGACCCAATCAAACTGACCAGTCCTTACGCCATCGTTTATACCAATATAGTGAAACTGCTTTGTGTTGTCCATATTTAAGAGTTCACTCTGTAAGTATAGTGTAATGAACAATGCACATGAAAGGGAGCACTATTCCCTATGTGACACATTATTGTCATCTCTGATCTGAGATATGTGCCAAAGCAACTGAGAAGAAGTGTACTGTTGTGAGCTGCGAAAACCAAATACCAAGTTGATATACAGCTCCATACAGGTATTTGTAGGATATATTTGTATGTTTATATGAAGTAAAATATGTTTGGACTGATTGACACAAGTCATGTTCGTTTTCATTGTAGTTCACATATAGGTATTTAGGTACATGGCCGTTACACAGAATAACTACCCATTTCCAAGTGTGTAAGCTCCAGTTTTGGAGGAATTAATTGCACATATGCATTAAACAGTGTTTTCCAGAGTATGAATGAATGATGATGAATGTATTAATTCAGGCTCATGGCTTATTATTTTATTATACCCAACTGCAATAACTGCAGACATCTCGTATGTAAACATGCAATGACACACAGTGTTGACATGCAACATTTTATTTAGAAATGAAAACCCATTCATAACCCATCCGCGAAATCGTCGGCCCGACTCTCGTCAGCAGACTGTCTGCTCCCTGTTGAGCCAAAATTACCCCTGGAACCGGTCACGGCGAAAGCGAATTCCTGCAGTCGGAATTCCCCCAAGTGCTCTCTGGACCTGAGGGTCTCGTGCCCCCACACCTTTCTTGCTGCTGCCGCTGCGGGTGCCTTCCTCGGTCTTCTCCTCACAACCAGGGCAAGTGCCAAGGCTTTCTTTTGTTTCAAAGACAAACATCTTCGCCACCAAATCTCTACTGTATATCCTACATAATGTTGCGTACTGCTCGTCTGATGTAAACACCGGACGCAGACGTGACGTGCATTCAAATATTGGCGCATGTATGACGTAAATTTGCGCTGAGCCCGGCGGAAAGCACAACAAATATATTTGGGAATAGGACAACCTAGGGGCGAGGGCAGCACATGCCGCGTACAATGTGAACAGGCCCTGAGAAGGAAATCAAGTCAGTCGCTGATTCTGAACGAACTCGTCCTCAAGATGAACGTGTTCCAACGCATTTTTAGTCAATAAAATGTTAACACAATAGTACATATTTGACCATTAATTTTTTGACATTTTAGAGTCTTAAAGAAATGGCTTCCGATGCCAATATATTGATTAAGGAGTTAGGATGGCTCCATTAACAGGAATTATCTATCTTCAAACATCAAACTAATAAATTCATAGAATTTAGGTGTATTAATGTATTGTACAATAGGGCTGTCAACTAATATTCTAAATTCAAATATATATTCAAATTGTAATGAAAAACAGACACATTTGAATATGAAAATTTAAGATTTATTTATTTTGATTAGGACAATGCACATTAATCAACATTTCTGTAAATGCGCCAGTGTTAGCCAGTTAATATTCAATTGTGAAAAAATAAAAAATAAAAACAGAACGACCTCACGCATTCTCGCGTTGGCCTGAGCCGCCGCTTCCTAAATGCTGTTCAGCTCCCTACAAAGTCTGCGTATTGTCCAGATTGAGCCCAGCCGGAGACTTCACAGCAAGCGTTTGGGCGCGTTGATGATGTTTCTATCATACGGCAGGTGTTAAACCGGAAGAAAAACATCCGAAGGTGAAGAAGAAGACAGACAAGTGTGATGATGAGGACATGATGCGTTATTTGTCTGTGCCTTCCAAAGCCTTTACAAATCACTGTTAAAACTTGTTTATGAATGTAAATGTACAATGCTATGGATAAGGTTAGGTTTAGGCACAAAAATGACTTTATTAGGTTTAGGGAAAGATCATGTTTAGTGTAAAATTAAGTACTTTGTCAAGATAAGGGAACAAACATGGTCTTTGTCATTCTGAAACAATGTCACGTCGCACTACCTCCTCCTTTGCTCCCAGTAATCACTGAGCAGAGTGATAGTCCTGCATGTTATTCTTTGACAGGTAAGCTCTCCGCATCACATTTTTAGAATAATCCATTTAACACCGCTTAGGTCTAATGCAATATTATACAGTGTTCACTCTGAAAGGCGCAGCCCCACCCTTTAACTACATATTGATCTTGTCTGTGCAATTTAGCACTGTCTCTCTTCCCTTCAGCTCCCCTCCCAGGAGGAAAAAGCAATACAGCCTCATCATACACACAACAAGCAAACAGTGACACACATGTACATATACACACTGTGTGTGTGTGTGTGTGTGTGTGTGTGTGTGTGTGTGTGTGTGTGTGTGTGTGTGTGTGTGTGTGTGTGTGTGAGTGAATGCGTATATGGGGGTGTATGCAGGGGGGTTCACACTCGAATACATGACTAATAGACTGTCGACATAGATAAACGACTTTTTAAGTAACAGAAAATTGCTCTGGATTCCATTCACTGAACAGTAGTTTCCTCTCTTCTCAATCTGTCTTCCGTCTTACCTTCCTTCGTCCTCCATTTCTCTGCTTCCTGCTCATATCTCCACCCTCACGCCCTCTTCATCTCTACACCTTTGCACCACTGAGTCCTTTCTCCTCTGCCAGTTCTCTCATTCTTGCCCTACTATGCTTCTCTTCATTTTTTTTCACCCCCGTTTCCAAAGCAACAAGTAGCAAAGGTTTGAGAGATTTCTTTTTGTTCCTTCCCCTTTTCAGATGTGAAGGAGGACACAGAAAAAGATCTGGGACAGCACAATAGTGGAATTATGCAAATTAATCCACCCAGTGACAATGGATTAGAGCGTGCTCCCTCACAGATGACAGAAGGGGTTTAGAATGAGCTTTAAGAGTCACTTTAAATGATTTTTGTCTCACAAATCTGATTCACATTCACGCTAAAATTTCCATGTCCACCTATTGCCTTTCTCCAGCCTGGTTGTTTGAATAGCTGCTGTATCTGTGCACCGTGTAAACAGATCTGATGTCTCAATACTTTGTAATAGATGTAACAGTGAAAAGAAAGCAGACAGAACCGTTGCACAGAATAAGAAGACATTATTATTATTATATATTGAACTCCCTGCAACAGAGAAATCTCCATATGCATGTTTATATGTGTGAAGGTGTGACAGATTCCATTTTGATGAGTAGATGTAACCTGTGTCTCACACATAACACACATAACTGTGCCACTCTCACATGTTACCACAATTCCAAATATCATTTACACCTTATTACATGTATGGCACCTGGATAGTTTTACTTGAATGATCCATATTTTTACATGCATTAAAGCTGCATTTTACCTCGTGAAATCAAATTCTTTCCTTCCTTCCATTCAAATAGATATAATTGCCAACCTGACACCCTTTTTTCAAACCTAATACAAAATTGTTACTCTTTGTTATAAACATTACAGGCTCTGCAGAGGCCATAACAATGCCAGCACTTATTCTTTTATTTCAAAGTGTGTTTTTGTCAGGAACTAGCCACAGGGCCCAGCTCAATTTCAATCAAGTTACTAATTACACACGGATATTGGTGTGCATGTTTTATTGCAATTTGGGCAAATACAGAAACAAACCGGTTGTGTTGTTGCTGTGTGTACATTGATTTTGCATTTACACTTTAGCCCGTCCAAAGCATATCTCACGGCCTATTGAGGTTAGCACTAAACACGTAGTACAGCCGAGACTGTTGATAATGTCAATAGTGTTGCAGGTTTTTGGTCTTAAACCAAAGGACCAAATTAACATTTTGATCGGATGATTGCGCTATAGGAAAAGTTAAGGGATCATCAAAGTGATCATCAAAGTTAGTAAAGTTTATCCTGAGGGGGACATGATTGTTTGTACCAAATTTCAAGGCAGTCAGTTCAATAGTTGTTGAGATGTTTTACTCAAAACCACAAATGTCAACCTCATGGTGGCGCTAGATGAAAAGTCAGTGGATCACCAAAGTCATTAGGATTCATCCTCTGGGCACAATGAATGTCTACAGAATTTCATAGTAGTGAATCCAATAGTTGAAATATTTCAGTCTGGATGGAAGTGGTGGACCGACATCACCCCACGACTAGCATGGCAAAAAAAAAAAATTCCAAAAGATGTGTGATAACGACTGGAGCAAAAAGGTTGCAATACACAAAACCCTCCTATGTTAAATAAAAGCATACAGGCAAAAGTGAAATAACCTGAATGTTGACTTCTGTTCCTCTGTGCTGTGGATTAGGCCTGCACAATTCGGGGAAAAATATGAATCACGATTTTTTAGCTAAGAATTGATAACACGATTCTCTGCCACGATTTTTTTCTCACTAAGTGTAATGTTTATTGCAAACATGAACCATGACAACCATTGTTTTGGCAGCTATAGCACATTGTGCGTTCACCAAAAGCCTGTAATCATAGAGGCTTCAATGAATAAAGAAAATAAAGTGCATACTGGCCATTTAAGTATAGTAGGCTACCAAAAATAGTGACATATAACACAAATTGAACTAAATATGGCCCTGATACCGGCTCTATCTGAACTCCTTAAACTTGTCTTTACATAATTAAAACATGTCAATCAACATGCTGCAGCTACAGCTTCAGTCTCTACAGAAATGGAGTTTGTCAATTGCCAATTTAATTACAGTATCAAAAACAGAATGATTTCTTAGCACACTCTTTAACTGCTTGCCTTTGCATGCCTTTTCTGTTTTTACTAAACGGTTTGTTTTTAATTACTATGGACACTATGTCATTTATAGTCCTGTGATATTTCTATTTAAAAATTGTTAATTGTTTTTTTACATTTTTCATACCTGCCCAGGGACTACAGGTGGAAATTAGCAATTGTTGCTATAACCTGGCCCAAGACATATTCTCTTGTTTAACAAGTTTAATGTTTATTTGTGCATTGTCCTGGTTTCAAATAAATCAATTTCCATTCCAAGCTAAAGGCCGAAAATGCCCCCAAAAAAATAAATAAACAAAGTCGCAAACAGGGGTGAATCAAGATTGCGATTTAATCATTAATCGTGCAGACCTACTGTGGATAAACTAAAAAATTAAATTTCCACCACGTGACTGAGGTTTTTTGCATCTTGCTGACTTGCTGACTTGGATACACAAATATGTGTATCACTCAAACCAAAGAGTCATGCACATATTCGTGCTCTCCTGCCGTATTGTGTACACTATATGTGTATACGTTCACTGTACCAACGGCTGAATGTTTTTACAGAGGTTCTCTTACTGATGTGCTAGAATGATCAGTGTGCACTCCGGTATCTTGTAAGGAGCTTTGAAGCAACAACCTAACAGCAGGTAATGTCATGATGCAGTGCATGCTGTGTGCCTTGAGGTGTATATGTTCATGAAATATAAAACAAACAAAATAAGGGCCCATTCTTATATGATAAAGCAATTCCTTCATGCACGTAGGGAGGGAGACTGCAGGCTGTGTTGACTGAAACAGGTACAGTTGGCCCAATACTGAAGAAAAATGTGTGTTTTTGTGTGAGAGGGAAGTAGAGGGGAAGATAAGAGGACGCTATAGGATATACGTACAGTATAGTGTATCTGGCCATACAGATCCACCCCCCCATGCTTCAGTGAAGGTCTGATACGGATCAGATTTTATAACAGCCTAATAACACCCTCCAAGGGGTCTCAACCTCAGCTATTCGATTTCTGCGAGAGCTGCCATCATCTTTAGCTCGACAACCCAGCCCCTGTCGACAGCCATCAACCCCTCAACCGACTGATATTGACAATAAAACAGGAGGCAGGATCAGCGGGTTACTGTGAATGTGTGCACACATGCATGCAAGTTTGCACGTCGGTGAAAAGGTCCAAGAGTGGGCAGTCGTTCCAACACCACCATCCAGAGTCATTGTGCACCTGGTAGCTACTGTATACTCTCACACGGCGGGATAAAGACAGATTTCATAGAAGCGTGGAGATGAATACAGAGAGGCAGCCGCACAGAAAGAAAAATGTATAATGATCCCCGTTGTCACAGCCATGACTTTTGGACAGCTCTGGTTACTCAGAGTGCGCTGCAGAGAAGATGGAGAATTGTAAGCCCTGTCATGCATCATAAATGTAATACCATATGGGAATGTAGCTCTCACACGCAGAAGAGAATAGGAAATTTGTGCGCTCCATAAAGATGAATGTATTGCCTTTTACGAGGTAGCGAAGGACATATCGTGTGGCAGGACTCATAAACATACGCATTTCTGAGTTTTTCTGGGATTTGAGTGAAAGCTGTACAGAATGAGAGAGGAGGATTAAGAGGCAGATAAGCAAAGCCACTATTTACATTGAAATGGCTGAGTACTGCTTGAGATGGGAGAGGATGAGGACAAGTCAGAATGGAAATAGATGAGAATGAGATGATGTGATCTGGATCTGAATGTGAATGGAAATGAGGTTGAAGGTGCAGGCAAAAAATAATCATGTACAGGATGTTTGTGCTGATAGATACAAGATCAGCATGCATACCATTTTGCTCACCTCTGCCCTAGAATGGCTCTTCAATGGCAATCTCAGCTGCCTTTTTTTTCTTCTTCTAATATTTGCCGCAGAGGAATCAAACAAAAAGTGGATCTTGCAAGCGTGGAGTTTTCATCTCGCCGTCTCTGGTGGGATTGTTAAAGCAGACGCCGTCTATAGATCTATGGGGGTCACAGCATTCAGAAACCTCCATTTGTTGGTGCCATCATCCCCTTGGTAACAATAAAGGACAAGCAGTGGGTGTGAATCAGCTTGTGGCAAGGATCTGGACCCCTGCTCCTCAGGGTCATCATCTTTGCTTGCTCCACAGCTCTACTGAGGGAGCAGCAAAACTTAAGACATCATGCCCAGATTTGACAGTGCTTACTTTCAGTATATCTGGCTATTTCTCTGTCCTCTCCCTGTGACTTAGCAGCATCTGTAGTGAGACTGATCAATAGATCACACCAACAAGAGGTCTTGAGGCCAATTAGGCCAGGCAAGCGGGTGTCTTGGAATAAAAGCAGATAGATATTACTGAGTGTGTGCGTGTGCTCTGCAGTTACTGATTTACATTAAATGATCATCGGCCCTTCCAAGAGAAGTTCTAGCACATCTTAAGCTCTTGACCGCTCCCTATTTTCAGTAAATGCCTCCTTCACTGTCGGGTCTGTTCCTACATACCAAATAGAGCAGAGAAGTGTGATTAAGGGCAGCTGATCAAATGGCATTGTCCTGATTTTATGCACAATGCTTTACCGCCCTCTGTTGGTGTGTTAGATTACAACAATTTAGTTTTTTTAAAATACATATATATCACATTATTTGACTTGCTCATGCATCACAGTTGATAGAAATGATCCTAAGTGTGCACATTTTCAACCAACTCCTGACAGAAAACAATTGCCATCCCCTGAACCTAACATTTTACAATATTAGTTTAATTTCCTTTTTCCTCGACTTTAGCAAAAAATAAAATCAGTCCAAGTCTGCCCAATTCTGAAATACAATTTATCTGCCAGATACCTATCTTGGATTAATCATGAAGGTGAATTCATTAACTTTACTGCAAGGTTTATGTGGTGAAAGGGCGAGGTGTGGTGAGGGTTCATAGAAGGGGAGATACAATCCAATTAATTCAGTATTGGTTTGCAAAAGACTTCTGGCCAAGCAATAACTGAGAACCTCTTTCTCTCACATACACATATGCACACACACCCTCACTCTCTCTAGGACAATCAAGTTAATTAAAGTAGTTGAACAATTAGGTACTCAAAGTAAAGGCAGAATTTGTCACCCTAAGGCCTCAGGTCTTTAATCTTAATCAGACATACACCAATTAAACTTCATTTCGGCAATATAGCCTAAAAATGAAGTATTTTGCTCTCTGATGCTTGTGTGTGAGGTTGTGTACACTACAGTACTGACACCAATGTGCTTGTGGTGTGTGTATGTTTGCATACAGTATTCATTGTGTCATGCACATACAAGTGCCCAGCCCATGTTGACTTACTGGATGACACCAAAGATACTGTTGCAATTGTGAAACCCTTGGACAAGAACACACCTTATTACATGTAATATTACACTGCAAACTGAATTTTGTATTCTAAGCCAAGCTCAACAAATATGTTACAAAATAATGTTCCCTTCCTGAAACATTAATGTTTAATCTCACCTGAATCAAATTAGAAAATAAAGTATTTAAAAGTTACATAATATAGTTATATAATTAAAACCTGCCTGCCTCTATAGCTAATAATGATGTTCCTGTAGGTAACTGTGTGTTAGTGTACACATTTTTTAGATGCATTTTTTAGATGCATTTTTTATGCATTCGAGAGGTCTATAAAGTTGAGCTAAATGCAAAATCCTTTAAATTTCAACCATGATTCACATGAAAAATTACCTGTGTAAATTCATGTAACTTTGGGAATGAATGTATGAAAAATAGCCACGTTGATATCATAGGCTAGTTAATTTGTAGTAGCTTGTGAAGGTACACTGCGACACCAGATGGTAAAGAAAGTCTAATGCACACAAAAAAAATAAATAATAAGTAATATGCCAAGGAAAATTAGGCTTCTAGCTTGTTTGTCAAAGCTTGACTAACCAGTTATGTCAAAAAAAATCCTGCTCTGGGCTAAAAAGCTTTGGTGCTGCTGCTTTGGCATCTTAAACTGCTAGGCATGTCAGTTCAGGCCAGGAAGAGCAATCCAGCCATTCCCAACCTGGAGGAAACTAGGAATTCAGTTCATGAAACAGATCATGCAGACCCAAGGCTCTAGTATTAAAATCACTCATTTGTTAAATTTTTCCACAGACCAAAAAAGTTGGACAGTGAATGCCAGCAGCTATTGCAAGAATGGGGATTTTTCTAGCTCGTAATGCTTTCAGGAACTACCCACTTCACTCAGATTCTATGAATAGAGAGACGATTGGGAGCAGCAGGAGTAGTATGGTAGTCTGGCTATCACCAGACCAAGCTCAATCTTTTAAGATTGAACATTATTCTGGGGAGTCTGCTTTGTATTTTCTACTGCACAAGAGGCGTGATCAACAGGCATAGTTCAAATGACGCTGTACGCAATTGGATAGTCCTTCAACCAATCAGATCAACGATCCAGGTGACGTAGCAGCGACAGCAGCAACAATGGTTGCTGCGCTTCGGTGGCCGCTATGTTGAATGTAAACAAGAAGCTGCTTGGTCGCTTCTCTATTGTCATCATGTTAAACCTGCCAATAGCGCGCCAGGTGGATAAGCCAGTTTGTGATTGGTCCCCACAAAATTGTAACGGAAGCAGGATAGATTAACTTACAGGTTTCCAGCCTGAGCTGCAGGGCGAAATCAAATCGCTGGCAGATTGGGCTGGGTTTACCCAATCTAGTAGTATGGTGTAACAGATTGGAAAAGGAGAATGGAAGGAATGTACAGCTCCATCTCTCAAGAAATAATTTCACTTGCATGTGACCTCACTTCCTGGAAAAGGTCCTTCCTACAGACATAATATCTGGTTATCAGGTGCCTTTTTATCCCTCTCTTATCAGTGTTGTAACGTTTTATGGCACTGAAGTCTTGAGGGTAGAAGGTTCACCACACCCTAGCTGCATGGTCCTCTCTGTTTTTGGATACGTTAAAAGTAGCGATTCAAAGATAAGTTATAATGAAGATCAGGACTGACTTTTGGAACTAAACCAGGTAAGTTTTATCAGTAACACATTTCTACATCAGTCATTATCTTATGGGTTCTAAGAGCATAATTACAGCTTCATGCTGATTTAGTATTCTTTTGTGCAAGTTGATCAAAAGGTTGTACCATCAAAGTTAAACTTTCTCAAAACTAAAAGTTTTGAGAAACTAAACTAAAAGTCCGTCTATTAAGCATGTGCAGGCAAGAACACAAAAAGAAAATGTTGCCAGTAGTGAAAGGGGCTAGGTAATTCAAGGTAATCATTGACACAGCATAACTGTTGACATTTTGTGCACATAAAAAAGAACAGCCTGCACTCTGGGAGAGTGCATAGTCAACGCATTCTCACAAAGAATGTCAGGATATCATCTTAAAACAATTCACTTAAATGCCTGTCAATCAACCCTCCGTAAAAGAAAAATAAATGGTGGGTTGTGAAATTCTGTTTTTGCCATGTAAGCACTCTGAAGGACATTCATTCCACATGTGCAGCTTTCCATTTAGCTGTAGAAGTGTTTATTACATTAACAAACAAGTCTTTCACACCAAATCCTCAAGTTAAACTGAGTACCCTACTGAATCAACAGTGGGAGTGTCCGTAGCAGTGGGTTTTTGCATTGGAGCTCCCCTCACTGGAGACTGAAAGTACTATAGTCTGCTGTAGCCAAACCAAAAGCAAAAGCAGACACAGACACACCTCGACTGCCTGCGCCGACTTCCCTGCCGTTTCTCATTCTTCGCAGGTCAAAGGGATTTTCTGTGAAAGTTAAATGTCGCACCACGCAGTCATCATGTATAAGCCAAAAAAAGGTGAGTTATCTGCAAGTAATTATACGTATGTGGCACGGTCTTCTCTCCTCCTGCTCAGAAGGGCTGCATTTTCACTTTCCTTTGCCAGTCTGAATTAATAATTACTGGTGTTGATTTCTTTATTATTATTATTATTATTATTATTATTATTATTATTATTATTATTATTATTATTAATGCAAGGTCCCATTTTCCCTCATGCTGTTCTTTATCATAATGTACTAGATTGTTTAACCAACAGTTATGGTTGGTTTGTATATCAGCTTGAAACTCTAAGACTGTTATTCTTTATTGTTCAGTCCCTCCAGGATTTCGCGATAACAACAATTCACGCGAATTAAACCAATCACCGTGAATTCGGTGCAAACGGCAATTTTGACCAATCACCACAACTTCACCGCAAATTTGACCAATAACCAGAGTTTCCCGCGACTTCAACCAATCCCAGCAGTCCCACGTGCCAGACTTTGCATCAGTATGTGACTCTGATGCTGCGTTCATGCCACCTCGGAATAACAGGCACCGCACCCCTGATTACGTTGTTTTTCCGACTGGCAGCGTTCACATGGTCAGGATGCGTGTTCTTCTTCTTCTGTTATATTGGCGTTTGGCATAACAACTTTTTGCATGACTGCCACCAACGGTTGGCCGTAGCCTAGAGCATCAGGTGTGTGAAAACATGGAGGCCACAATAACAAAAGATTGTTTTTTTTTTATACATAGGCCTATTTATGAATAATTTTAAACAGGTTATGCATGTGTATGTTTCTTGGCAGAGGCGTTTGTCCACAATAAACAGTTTATTGTCATTGAAATATGTTCAGTAAACCAAAGTTGCCTCCATCAAACGTCAGTTGTCAACAACACGTCACCAACTGGGAAACTCGGTTATCAAAATCCAGCCCGAGTTTCCCACCTCTGATTCCCACAGGAAGTTACGTGAATGGTGACGTTTTCACTCGGAAAAACGTTTTTCCGATGTCCATGAACGCACGGTGAGAGCCACTGACCAAGAGGGAGTGAGAACGGGTTGACGTAACACACATATTTTGCCAAATTAATTTCCTTGTTTCTGATATGAAGACGAGACGTGTGTGACTCAAACACCTCGCATTTTACCGACAAAACATTTCAGATCGTCCTGCCAACCTGCATACATTTTAACATCAATGTACGCGGTAACGTTTTTTTTCCATTCTGAAGTCGCTGAAAGCTGCTGCTGTGCCAACAGAGAGGCAAAGTCCCTCCTCTCCCAGTGGACCGCCATGGGACCTAACTCTGACAAAATATGAATGGTAGTGAATGGGGAAAGACAAATTATTTTTTGATCCCATTTGAATTGAGCCATGAATTACACATATGATGTTTAATAGATAATTTCGCAAGTCAAGAAAGTCTCATTTTATTGTTAAACTGTTGAAGTATAACACTGAAAATATGTAATTAGAAAGACAACACACTTCAAAGTCGCATGGATGACGTCTCGCTGAAGCTACGATGTCTGTGTGTATCGTCACGGGGATGTAACGTTACTCTAATGAGCAGCGGATCTTGCTTGTTCTTTTGCTTATCTGGTGAAAACACTTCACTGGATAAAACACATCAGGTAAGATAAAGTTACATGTGTTGTGGAACAGAGCTAAGCTAGCTAGCTAGCAAGCAAGTTGAGCATCAAGCTAGGTGATGTAAATTGTGTGAGACGGGAGATGTAGTTCACTGAGCGGTTTCACACAAAACTAAGTGGTACTACGACAAAACTACGGCTAACTGAGACTTTCGTCGGTTGTAAAATTATCTTTTAAATTGACGAACATCATATTTGTAATCCATGGCTCAATTCAAACGGGATCAAAAAATAATTTACCTCTCCCCTCTCACTACCGTTCATATTTTTTCCAAATTAAGGTCCCATGAGGTCCACTGGAAGGGGAGGAACTTCACCTCTCTATCCTGTCGGCTCTCTGCAGCGGGCGGGGCTGCTGCTCAGTTCCCCCTGCGACTGATGCGCGCACACACACACACAAACGCACACTGGAGATGGGACGTACACAATGATCTAAATTAAGGACAGCTACGCTCGTTATTGTAAGTGCAATGATAAGTTAAAGAACAATAAGTACTTTATCAAACTGTATGAATGTGTGTCCAAGGCCAGGATATGAAATTAACTAACAATGTAAAGATCAACAAGGCACTGACAGATATGTTCAAATTTGATTCATTCAATAAATTATAATTTTTTGTCTTAAATCCACCAGCCATTTTCATATTATACCAACATTTGCTGCATCTTGAGCCTTTTTGGTAAGATTACTAAACTAAGCCCAGGGTAGTTTGAAACAAGTTTCCTTTTATTTTTAAAGCAGTATACCAAAAAAAAAAAAAAAAAGTAGCAATTTTCACTGTCTCTCGCAACTTCATTGCACCAAAAATACAAAGACATTGCAACTTTTATCACAATTTTTTACAAAAGCTCCTGCAAAATCAGACATTTTGGGCCACAACAACCTCAAAAAAAGGCCGCCAAATCCTGGACTGACTGATTATTTGTCATGTATCAATCAGCATAGAGCACACAGCATGGAGGATGTATAGGTTTCTTTTGAAGTACTTATGTTTATCCATTGTGGTTTAACATGAGTTAATTTGTTGTTACTGTTTTGACGCTTATAGACACCACACAAACACGTTTCCAGTGGGTCTTAATCTAGCTAAATTCTAATAAAAAAAAAAGTGTGTAAAGTTATAAGCCTACATATGTACCAAGTTTACAGTTTAAAGTAGTGCTGTCAGTTAAACGCTTTAACGGCGTTAACGCAAACCCATTTTAACAGTGTAAATTTTTTATCGCGAGATTAACGTTCTTTTTGGCCTAGCAAACTTTGTAGTTTTTTTTTCACATGCTGTTGCAACAACTAGTAACGTTAGAAAAACTACAACACCACAACGGATTTAGCTAGACCGGAAACAAAACAACAGGCACGCCGCACACACTTGTTTGGTGTTGCGAGCCGGCCAAAGAGTAGTAGGCTAATGTTACGTTTTGAGTGGATGGGGAGCGCGAGACGCCGAAATGGATGCCAACAAGATTCTGAATGGAAAGTTTACTTTTAAAAAGTTGCCAAATGGTTCCATTGACAAGACCAAAGTGATCTGTGTGTTTTGTCGTTGTGAACTGAGCCATCATCGCAGCACGACCAGTGTGAAATACCACTTGATGGCCAAGCACACAGCTGATGCGAATTCTGCGCCCCCTCGTCAAAGCCAGGCGACAATGGATGACTTCAGACAGAAGCACATGGATACCACAACTAAGAACAAACTTAGCTTAGCAGCCATAGCTAAATGGGTGGCTACTGCAAGTGAGAATGTTAGTGTGAAATTGAACACTACAGTATATTCCAATGTAGTTTTCAATAAAAAAAACATTTGCACAAAGCAAGCCGATCCACTTCTCCATGTTGATAAGAGCATTAAAATGAGAAAAAAGAAATGGGACAAAAAGAAACCAAGGGACATTTAGAATAGATAAAAATTTGCGATTAACTGAAATTAATTGCGAGTTAACTGACATTAATGCGATTAATCGCAACTAAATATTTTAATCGTTTGACAGCAGTAGTTTAAAGTAACCTACATTATTGCCTATACACTATAGTGTACAATAGAATATTGAATAAAAATGGCTTCTCCAATCCTGTTAAAGAGATTCAATTTTTTCTCTGAAAATGTAAATGCTCATAGACACTGACAGTCTAAGCTGAATGAATGCCTTTTATTGTCACTATACACATGTACAATGAGATTAAAAGCAACTCCTTTTCCAGTACATACATATGTGTAAAGAATATAACATGGAATAAAAGTGGGGGGGTAAGGTGCACAGTTGAGACACTATATACATATGAAAAAATAAGTATGGTTTTATATGCAGTGTGAATGTTTTCCTAAAAGCTCACCTTATTAATGCCTATACAAACAAGTGTCATGTACCTATACTGTCGTTTCAGTGTAGTTCAGCATTATTAAGCCAAATAGCCAAAATAAGTTTTTCTTTAATTAAGAACATTGTCCCTAATGGTTAGTACTCTGAACCAGTTTTCTCAGTTCAAATGTGAGCAATAGGTGTGTCAATTCATCCTTTAACTTTAGGTTGCTTGTAATGTTTTTGCTCACAGTTGTGCATAAGAGTATCAGCTACTGTAAGTTAATTTGAATACAAAATGAAATGTAAAATGAGTTATCCATGCTGTTTTGTTTCATTCTAAATCTCCTTTTAGATGATATTTATGCATATGCGCTGTCCAAGACCCTGACAAAAGTTTCATCACCTGCAACTGTAGGACTCTACTCTTCGTGTCAGAATCGAATTAACATGATCCTCGGACAAATGGAAGGTATTTAAACACTCCCCCAGCATGTCGTCTCTTTTGTCTGCTGGATGACTTTTGCTTTATCAACCACTTAAAGACCAGTGGCAGCAGCTTCTCAACAGGCAAGCCGGGCAACTGCTTGGGGCCCCAGGCTGTTAGGGGCCCCCTGAGGGCTGACAAACTTTACTGCACAGCAATGTCCCAAAATGTGGCACCCACAGTGAACGCAACCCCCCTCCTCAAACAAACAAATTACTTTTTGCAATGACATCTGAAGGAGCCCCATGTCATTCCCGTCGAAGCATGATAGAATTTTTTTTCATTTGAAAGTCAAAGGGAAAAAAAGAGAAAATATAAGCATGAGAAGAAAAGAATGAAAGACAGCAGTAAGTAGGTCTGTAGTAAGTCAGTAAGTCTGAATTTACCCTTAACAATGGGGGAGACATTTAAATAACTTTAGCTAGTATTAACGTTAGACTAATGGCATTTATTCTTTCACATTTTTTGTTATTAAACCCAGTGTTTCCCACAGAATTAGATTCTATTCGCAGTGGTAGCTGACCTTGGGGTGGGGGGTCCACACGCGCGGAAAGAGGTGCCGAATTCATTCATTAATTGTACTGCAATTTTTTTTGGGAAACTTTGTATAACAGCTTAATAGACATCTGCCCACAGTCCCATCCTCAAGGCTATAAGGGTGCAGGGGCAGTTACAGCACACAATGTAATCTTTCAACATATAAAACCTAAATTTGCTCTTTGACAAAACAAAAGATACCACAGGTTGTAATTCTGTGTAACAGCCAGATGCTGTTCACCTCTTGGTGACCTTCTGCATGCAAGACAAAAAAAAAAGAAACTTAAATGTTACTGTATATGTTGTTAACTTGTTGAACACTTGAACATGAACAATACTGAAAACAAAATGTTTGCAACTTACCCAATTACCCTAGTGGGTATTGTTTTGCGTCTCTTACACATAAGTCGATATTGACTAGCAAGAAATGTTAAGTTTACAGCATGGTAACCTCGACAACGCAGCTGATAACATGTGCTAATGTTATATCCTTAATAGCTAACGTTAGGCATCTTACATTAACATTAGTTATTAGCAAGTAAGTTAAAGGGATACTTCACCGATTAGCATTAAGCTTTGTATCAGTAGAAACCCGGTAGTATTTTCGAATGACCGTGCTTCCCTCCCTCATGTCCCCCTGAGACTAGATTTCTCAGTATTTTGGGTCTGGAAAAAAGCCTCAGATGACACAAAAATCGTCATTTAGCGTCATCGGAGGCATTTTTGCCCAGAGTCTGTGGACTACAGCCAGCTAGTACCGCATGTTTTCAACCCGCCCATAGGGGGTTGGACTGTCGTCTTTACACAAAACTTACCGAAGCAAACCGAGCGTCAGCCATCTTGAAGCTTTGCTAAACAGGCGCTCTTTTCAGCAGCAAACTTTTACAACAATTATGTGCATTCAAACTACCGCACATGTGTACCACCGGGATACATTGGTACAGATCGGAGAATATGCAGGAAACTTCATTACAGACGGACTACTCGACACACTACGCGAGTTTCGCCTCCTACGGAGACCAGCACCTCAGCCTGCGGTGTCGCTACTGGACTATCCAGCTACCAGGCCTGCTGCTCTGTCGCCGGGTAACAGTACAGATCCATTTCTCCGACACAACTGAAGCATGGTGTCGCGACGTCATACAGCCATGGTTGATGCTCCACGCCCCGGACCCGCCGGTCCCCAGAGCAGCATGGCCACCTGGGGCCTCATGTTTAAAAGACTGCGCAGCTTTCATACCAGAAGATGGCGTATGGCCAAAACTTGAAAAGTACCTACGCACAGAAATATTCACATGTATAAAAATCGGTCGTACGCCAGGTCCTGCGCACCTTTCCTTTATACATCACAATCAACGTGAAATTGAGCGCACATGAACGAGCGACCGACCCCGCCTTGCCTCCTCCCATAAATTAATATGGAATTAATATAAATGCGCCCCTGACGTCATTCTTTGTCCAATCACAACGGGTTATCCCGCTGCAGAAGGAAAAAAACCTTCACCGACTGTGAGGCTGAGGTGCTGATCGCGGAGGTGGAGGTGAGAAAAACAAAAAACGTTTGTCATCTTGGATAAGCAATAAAAGAAAATGCCCAGAATGGCAAATGGTGACCGGGCAGTGAATGCACCGAACCATGGCAGGCAGCACCAGTTACAGAACAACATGCATCTCATTGTCAGTCCAAATTACACACAATAAGCAGTTTGAACTCACTGATATTATGCGAGTTATTTTCTAAGTGTTAGCAGCTCAGTGAAACTGAGTCCATCGCGAGGGAGACCCGACGCTGAGGAGGAGAGCTTAGTGAGGCCAGCGTCTCCACGCCAGTTGACTGTGTGCACGAATCCGCTGCGCCACGCATTGATAAATATTGAAATAGTAAATAGGACTATAGTAACAGAAATCTGTGCAGAATTAAGACAGTCAAGACGGCCCAGTGTTTGGTGGACCGGGTACACTTTGTTCACTTAATAGCCTACAAATCATCCACGGGATCAATTACGCATCACATGAGTTTGCCCATCTTACACAGCGTTTATTCCTGGGGAGATGGATCCGTGCATCCCGCCTCCTGTGCGCCATGGATGTCTCGAGCCTCAGCAACTACAGATATGCAGACACTACTGCATTTTTCCGTGCCGATCTTTTTGTTGCACAGTGAGTAAGATACAGTATTTCATCTATGGGAAATACAGAGGATGACTGAAAGTAGTTAAGTGGATTTATCACTCATTTCCCGTCCTCATGTTTAACAGAGGTTAAGTAGCCTGCAAATTAAACAGTTAATAGTGTGAAAGATGTGAAACATTATCCACATAAATAATCAAACTATCAGCGCTTATAATTGTGTTTTTTCATAGACAACGTCACAGACGTATCAGTAAGTGAAGTGGAAACTTTGTTTTGTAACGTTTTCACTTTGCCACGATACAGAGCCAGACAAGACTTTGCAGAAGGCCCGCACATTCTCACATCTGCTCAAAAGATTGCGTGACGGCCCGCACATTCTCACGTCAAGTTCATTTTTATAAATCACACCATATGCTGGAAAACAAGCTACGCAAGCTTTTCGTGCGTACGCAACGTTTATACACAAGGCCCCTGGAGAGTCCGGTACAGACGGACTCTGCAAACGGAGATACCATCAGTGCTATACAGTAGAGCGTTCAGATCCAGTCAAATCAGCGCCAGTCGCATACAGAAGTGACTGTGGATGAGAGGGAGGCTGGCTGCTGAAAATCAGACATTTTGGCGCTCGTGATATTCTCTTGGCACTGGCTAAAACCTCCTTAAGGGGTGCCAAAACTCTCTCAATGCAGAAAAAACCCTGAATAAATAATCGGTAATAAATTCATAATACTAACCATTAAACTCCGGATGGACTGCAGCCGTCTTCTCTGCGGGGGAAAAGATCGATGTGGGAACTTCTTCTTCTGTGTTAATTAGCGGATCGCAAACCACGTTTAAGGCTCATACCGCCACCTACATTACTGTATTTTTGCATTTCAGAACCTTAGGAAATGGACAGCAGCCGACACGAATCCACACGCCCATTAACTCGATAATAAAGCCGTAAAGTAAGCCATCTTTTAACTCAGGACAGCGCCACTTCTCATAAATACAGATAGGATTGGAGATGAAAAGTGTAACTGACACTTAACCGCAATCAACTTTGTAGGAAATTAAGAATCAATGCCACCTGTCTAGTAGCCTAGGCCTGGTGGTGGATGGCGATGCACTTGCATCATTAGGTTTTGCTTTTTTAATAACAAATCTGTCCATTTTGGTCTCACTCTGATTACCAAACGCACATGCACGCACTGTATAGTGGGGGGATGGAGGTCACTAAAGGGGCGTTTTCATCCGAGAGACGCTGTGATTGGTGGATATGATATGGAGCAGGGGACTGACAGCGACATAACCAATCACACTATGACAGACTCTCCACACACACACACAGAGACAGAGACAGAGAGACAGAGAGAGAGAGAGAGAGAGAGAGAACAAATATATCAATGTATGGGAAACACTGAAACCTAGCTAGTGGAAGTGGAGTGTGGGTCCATCCATCTAGAGACTTTCAGGACTCATTTCAAAAGAGCGAAATGTGCGAAGGTCTTTAGATCTGGAGGACATAGTGGCAGTATTTGCCGTAGTCAAGGCCCGTAAGCAGCATTTGTAGAATTTAGAACATAATGGTGACAAACTCTATCGGCCCCCTAGGAATTCTTGCCTGGGACCACAACAAACCCTAGAATCGCCACTGACCGGTGAGAAAATGTCACAGGGTTAGAGCTGGCTCATGCTTTAATGATTTCTTCACAACTAACTGATTGAAAAGTGGACATTGTATTTCTGCTCTGCAGGCCTCCAGGGGATCTCTGTGTCCTTAACTAAACACATCATAATTCTCATAAAACCCTGTGCACAGCAAAAGAGTTACACAAACATTACATTCATAAAGTATTAGGACCCCTTCACTTTTTCACATTTTAATAATGATGCAGCTTTATGCTAAAATCATTTAAATCCTTTTCCCCCTCGTCAATCTACACTCAATACATAATGACAAACCAAAAGCCAAGGCAAGGCAGTTTTATTTGTATAGCACATTTCAGAAACAAGATTTTAAAAATGTTTTGACTAAAAAGACAAAACTGAATTATCACATTGACATAAGTATATAGACCCTTACGCAGTACAAAGTTGCAGCGATTACAGCCTTGAGTCTTCTTGGTTATGACTGGTTTCCTCCAGACATGATGCTTAGAGTTGAGGCCAAACAGTTCAATCTTGGTTTCATTAGATCAGAGAATCTTGTTTCGCGTCTGAGAGTCCTTTAGGTGTTTTTTGCAAACTCCAAGCAGGCTTTTATGCATTGCTCACTGAAGAGAGGCTTCCATCTAGACACTCGGACATAAAGCCCAGATTGGTGGAGAGTTGCAGTCCTTCCATCGCCACACAGGATCTCTGGAGTTCAGCCAGAGTGACCATCAGGTTCTTGGTAGTCTATATCGACGACGTTTCATTTCTGGGATTGTTCTGGAAATTACGCCGGATGTCCCTAATTTTCGGCCGGATGTCCATTACATTACGCTTTCTATGTGTTGGCATTTTAAACTCCGGTCAATTTATGAGGACTATGGTTAACTGCTCCTCAGATCTCTGCAGGGTCATTCCAGACAGCTGTCCAATCTGAGTTTTCTGTTGCACGATTAAAACTACTTTTGAACAATCTAGCAATGCAAGACTAGGTTCTTGGTCACCTCTTTTACCAAGGCTCTTTGCTTGGGGGGGCTTAGCTCCAGGAGGAGTCCTGGTTGTTTAAAACTTCTATTTACGAATGATGGAGGCCACTGTGCTCTTGGAAACCTTTAATGCAGACTTTTTTGTAGCCTTCCCCAGATCTGTGTGACGTGACATAATCCTGTCTCTGAGCTCTGCAGGAAGCGCCTTCGACCTTTTGGCTTGGTTTTTGTTCTGATATGCAGCTGTGAGAACTGTGTGCGCCTTTCCACTATTTGTCTAATCATTTGAATTGACCACAGGTGGACTCAAGGTGTATAAATATAACTCAAAGATGATAAAGAGAAACGGGAGGCACCTGAGCTAAATTTCAAGTGTCACTGCAAAGGGTGTGAACATTTGTTTTTTTCTTTTTAATACATTTGTTAAAATCCTGTTTTAACTTTTTCATTATGGGACATTCAGTACATTGTTGATCGGGGTAATGAAAAACTTAAAAAAAAAATTTGCATAAGGCTGCAACAAAACAGAAAGTGAAGGGGTCTGAATACTTTGTGAATGCTCTGTATATCCCAGCTCAAGGTGTGCTCACATCACACAACTTTTATATCTCCCCCCCCCCCGAACACATTTATGTCATATGGGATGTATAGTAAATATAGTAATTACAAGTGGTTACCTTTCGCATAATACTGTGGCCAAACAATCCCCCTCAGTATAGACTGTAACAGAGCAAATGTGAGCAAATCAAATTACAATTTACACCAATGTCTGCAAAATGATAAGCATATTTTCGCCTCAAGAATGACGGCTGAACAGGTGCTACTTTGATCTTTAAAGATAAGACACATTTTTGAATTGAGGACATAGTCACCTTGCACAGGAAATATGTGCGACTCTCGTGGAGTCCGTGTTACCCAGAAGGTCTTGCAGCATAGTTGTAGCTTTGACATGTTGCAAGACAGAATAAAAAATATATATATATCCATTGTTCACAGACAAATTGTGCTTTTTGCACATAATATTTAAATAAACAGGCATATATATGTATTATCTTCTTTACGTCCAAGCCATTACCCAACATGTTGTTTTACCTGTCTCCAGTGTTTCCTCTAGGTTGATAGCATATTGGCGGTGCGCCACGGTAAAATTTCCAGCGCCACGGTATCAGAAATAGGGCAGACGCACAACAGGGTTTGCGTACACCACGCACCACCGTGAAATTTGACAGCTACAGTTTATTGTAAAATAGTGTTGGGCACACTGACTTTGATGAATTTACTGTTTATCAGACCACAGATGAGACAAGAAGCTAAAGTTAGCTAACGCTGCTGTGACGGTTCCTCTGCCTCTGACTCCCGTTGCAGGAGAACGCTGTATTCCTCTGACACGCTGTATTAACGTTACCGTTTTCAAACCGTTTTCCAGGTTAGTGGGGGTGCATACCGCTCAAAACCAACATGACAAACGTAGCTAGGAATGTTCACTCAGCGTTTTGTTGCTAAACTGTGTGTAAAATGAGCGGTGACGTTAAATCACCCTACGGTACCTTCTATTTGGTGGATGGTTTGAAGGTAACGGTCGGCAACTAACATTAGCAGATAAGCCTGTACACTGACGTCCAATTACCCCCCCGCCACCGCTGAAAAAAATTCTAGAGGAAACACTGTGTCTCTCTGCCTTGATGTACTGTATATTACTTGGTTTATACTTACATGTACCCCACCCAGCTATATCATTTATCCTAAATCTAAATGTAAATAACATCAATGTTTTGTGTCTCTTCAGTGAACATGAAGCAGGAAGCTTTGAGGATTGAGAAGGAATATAAGGGAAGACACAAGCCTCGCTCAGTTACGCCTTCATTTAGTGGCTTTCTAGCACTCATTGGCCGAATGCTCTTCTACAGGCCCATTTGGACAGAGGAGAACCAGCAGCACCATAACATCAGGTTCATTCATGTACATTTTAGTGCCTGGCATTTTGCAGGCAGTGACCTGCTTTGGGCCGGGCTAGCCATACGGCTGTTTCATGCCATGCAGATGAACTTTGGGAAATTACAGATTGTACTCTACCGTGTGGCTCAACATAATGAAGAAGACGAAGTCAAGAACAAGGTTCGTAAATGTAACTTTTCTCAGTTAATAAGCAAAATCTACAGCCATGCTAGCGACTCTGTGTCTGTACTCGGGTGCAGCTGGGCTTTGAGCTAAATGCATGCCAACATGCTTACAATGACATTATATACATGCTACGGTGTCACAGGTTCACCATGCTCACCATCTTAGTTTAGCACGTGGACATAAATCTAAGTACTGTATCTAGACCCTGTTTTTTACATTTCGTAGATAATTATTCCCATTGAAAATTGATGACAGTAAGGTCCCTGTTATTGTCATGCATTGAAGTGGAATGGCAGCTCAAGTCCCAGTAGCTGATACCTCAAAACCTTAGCAGAGAAAATATATTAGAATATCTGCAGAGATGGAAACGGTAGAATATTTTACTCAAGTCAAAGTACGGTTACTTTAAAGACATTTTACTCAAGCTTAAGTAAAATTATTTGTGTACAAATGTACTTATATAGGTAAAAAGTAGTTCAGTTAAAATGGACTTAGTAAATGTTACTGCAATCATTTTTTAAAAGGGTGGAGGGGGGGGGGGGTAATGAAAGCAAAAATGCATATTATGATGATGTGAGAGGATATAAGACCTATTAAATTAAAAAACACATTTAGGCTACAAAAGGTGCATTAACATGTCAACATACACACATCCCACCACAGAGCCCCTCTGTCCAAACCAATAACAGGCCTATATAGCACTTTGCAGCCTGTGCAGTGTGCACACAGAGCTGATTATTAACCAGTAGCTATACAACCGGAAAAAGAGGACAAAACTAAGACAATTACACTAACATGACCGACAGCAAAGACATAAAAAGAGTTATGTAACTACACCTCAGCGGATGCAACAATAAATATTAAAAAGCAACAAATGAAATAGCCTCACACTTCTTACAGAACCAACAGCAGAATGGCTTACGTGCAGTTTAGTGTCACAAATTATTAGGGTTGGGTACCGAAACTCGGTGCCAATAGGGAACCGGTGCCGATGTAAACGGTAGTAACGAGACCGAATAAGAACGAAAGTTTCGGTGCCTCATTTCGGTGCTTGACTTTACACTACACCTGACAGCATGTAACGTTAGCCTACCTTTAGCTAGCAGCTGGATTAAACACCGGTAAAATGCTGACAGCTAACGTTATAGAGGGGACCGTTCGTTTCAAGCTGTGGCACCTAGGCTGTGGAACTCACTGCCTCCTTCCGTACGCTGCTTGGATTCAGTGACAAATTTTAAAACTCAGTTGAAAACTCTTCTTTTTAAAGAGGCGTTTCAATAGACCATAGGGTGATTAGGCCGGTTTTATTGTGTCCTAAGTGTCTTTTCTGATTATGTACTGCAATGTATAAATGTTGTGTATCCACCCATTTGTTGTGAAGCACTTTGTGATTTTTATCTGTGAAATGTGCTATACAAATAAATTTTACTTACTTACTTACTTACTTAAACAGTGTAGGCCTAAAGCGTGACTGTATTTCACTGTGGAGGACTTCAACAGCGGGATGTAACAGTCTGCAATGCAGCGCAGCAGCTGCCGTTGTCGGAATTCATAGATATACAGTATGTTTATATGGTCGGAATTAAACAACACAGACGGTGCTTTCACTTGCAGCTGCCGTCGTCGGAATTAAACAACACAGACGGGGCGTTCACTCGCAGCTGCCGTTGTCGGAATTAAACAACACAGACGGTGCGTTCACTTGCAGCTGCCATTGTCGGAATTAAACAACACAGACGGTGCATTCACTTAAAACAGGTAGCCTCGTGGTGCATTCACAGTAATTGTAAAATACCCTTTTCCCATCTGGGGTTCAACAGCAATATACTGGTGAAATAAGTTATTGTTATTGTTATAGTTATTACATTATTATTAAATCTTTCTTTTTTTTTACTTTATTGAAAAGTACCGGTTCAGGCACCGTTTAGGCACCGGCACCGTTTTAAAAGTATCGATTTAGCACCGGAATCGAAAAAAAAAAAAAACGATACCCAACCCTACAAATTATTTTCCAAAAACTTAGTGTAGCTACCAAATGATGAGGGTCTTATTTGAGACAGGTTAAGGTTAGGGGTAGGGGTAGGGTAGCACAAGTGGTTTAGCAAGTTCATAATTAATTAAGGACATTGTATGGGGAATTTGGGACACTAAACTGCACGTACACCCAGCAGAACAAAACAATGCCAAGGCAAACATGACATGTATAAACAATAACAACTCCACAGGAGCTGCAGCCACAAACACACGTGTTAAAAAAAAAACACATGCACACAACGCTACGTTGAAATCTTCCTCTGGAGGAAGAGCGTTTGGCTCAACTGTCTGAACGTGAGTCTTGAGCACAGCGAAGTCCTCCACAATCTGCTCATCCATTTTCAAAGCGTAATACATCTAGTCCACTCAGCCTCTCGGTCCCACTATAACCAGTCCACTCAGCCTCTCGGTCCCACTATAACCAGTCCACTCAGCCTCTCGGTCCCACTATAACCAGTCCACTCAGACTCTCGGTCCCACTATCCACTCAGCCTCTCTGTCTGTTTTCAAACATTTTAGCTAAATATGAGGCTCTGATAGTCGCTGTGACAGAGATTATTGTTAAAACAGCAGAAAGGCCTCAGATATATCACTAAAGGTAAAAGTTCCTCAGTTAATGTGAAGTCACACTGGAGAATGCACCATGTTCATTTCATCATTTAGCGTTAGCCACACCCAGCATGCACCTGCTCACACCAAATTGTGGGTGTGTTTGATTTGGGTCACTTAGCGTGTTAGCCGGGTGGTGCATTAAACCAGGAATTCTTTAAAGTAGATTTTTTTTTTTTTAACCTATGTGCGGAGGTACATCAATGCTAACTTTCCATTCTCACATGGTTTATCTGGACTTTGGTTGACTTTTGTTTTTACTCTGTAACGGATGTAACTTGAAATAAATATTTAACAAAATAATAACAAAATTAAGTAAAAGTAAAAAAATTAAATATAGGCACAAATACAAGCGTAGGCTACACAAAAAAGACTTTCTTACAATTACAATAGTAAATGTAATTTGTTATTTTCACCCCTGAAGATATGTATTGTAAAAAGTGAAATTTTGACCTGATGATGGCGCTGGATGAAAAGTCAGGGGATCTCCAAAGGTATTAGGATTCATAGTCTGGGCACCATAAATGCATGTCAAGGCAATCTATAAGGTTTTTATTGATATTTCAGTCTTAACCAAAGTGGAGGACCAACCAACAAACCAACCAACAACAATGCAATCTCTAGGAAACATTGGCATCTAACCTAGAGCTGGGCAATATATCAATATTATATCAATATCATGATATGAGATTAGATATCGTCTTAGATTTTGGATATCTTAATATCGTGATATGGCATACATGTTGTCTTTTCCGTTTTAAAGGCTGTATTACAGTAAAGTGATGTCATATTCTGAACTTGACTGTTCTAGCTGTTCTATTATTTTATTATTATTTACCCACTTAGACATTATATCCAAATTACTGATGGTTATTTATCAAAGAGCTCATTGTGTACATATTTTGTGAAAGCACCAATAGTCAACTGTACAATATCATTGCGGTATCGATATCAAGGTATTTGGTCAAAAATATCGTGATATTTGATTTTCTCCATATCGCCCAGCCCTAATCTAACCTGCCTAACCCTTCTGAACTGCTTCCCATTGGCTGTGTTTTTGTTTTTGTTTGTTTTTTAATTCAGACAGTGGAGAATGGTCCCAACCATTGGAGGTCCAAAAAAGTTTGCTGCTGCCCTCTGTGGTTTCTCGTCCTGTCCATTCTTGTGGTACCAATTATCGTCCTGATATTCCTGTTGACTTTTGGCCTTCCCAAACCTGAGGTGAAACCAGACGGGGCGGTGAATGGAACAAACAGCCAGGTGGATGTGCTGGAGGGCCTGGCCATCGCTGCCTTTGGAGTCCCTGCAGCAAGCGCATTGAGGTTTGTCTTTCTGATTGGTAAGAACCTAATCTTCAACCAGGAGAAGAACATAAAGAAGGGGATGGACAATGAGCGGGTCAGCAGCCATCTGGGCTTCATGAACGAAGTGAGGAAGGAAATGTGGTTTCTGTCTCGATTCATCCAGTTTATGGAGGTGTTTGAGAGGAGGAGGATCCGGGTGGTACTGCAGATCACCAATCTGGACCGTTGCTCCCCCCGAAAAATTGTCGCAGTTCTGGATGCCATCAACATTCTGCTTTCAGATGAAGAATGTCCATATATTTCTATTCTGGCCGTCAACCCAGATGTTCTTGTGGAGAAAGTGAACTATGCAGATGGCTGCTTTAGCAAAGAGGACAGAGCGTACGCACTGTTGCACCGCATCGTGACTCTGGCCTTCACGGTCCCACCGCTGTGCGATGATTCAAAGCGCAGTTTATTTTACAGCCTCACCAGTAATTCAAAACACCCTGAGGACATAAGCACGAGCGGAAATAAACGTAGAGCTGGGGGCCTCGAAAAGACATCTTCCTCAGATTTACATTCAGAGGAGATTGCATTGGAAACGAAAGAGTCATATCCACTGATGGATAAAAATACAGCAGACCTGGATGTAAATGAGGAGGAAGTAGAAAAGTTGGTCGGGAGCATCCTGACCAGCAGTGAAAGGAATCTAAACACGTACATGTTTGAGGATGCCATGTCGATGAGGAGGGCGATCAACTCCATTCAGGTGACTGTGATAATCATGAAGACTTTAAAGAAAGAGCTTCCTCAACCAGAATACATCGCAGCATGGGTGGTCTTGGCCAATCAGTGGCCTTGCCGCCTCAGCTGGATCATCCAGTGTGTGGAAGACGCTCAGCAGAGAGCAGATATTGATCGTGACTATTCGGCAAACGCTGACGATTCAAAGACCTTGTGGACGGTGTTCAGCGAGTCCAGGGCAGAGCTGTATGTGATGAGTGCACAGATTGAAGACCTGCTCGAGCAGGACGGAGATCCTGAGATGTTTGAAAAATTCCTCACGGTAGATTTCCAATTCACTGTGAAGGACTTGAAGACATTTGAAGAGGCGACGGTGAATCTGGATCATTCAATTAGGAAGGAGCTGGCTCACATCAGAGGGACATCCAGACTGAAGGATTCTGGTTGGATGAGGAACCTAGCTCCTCTGCCAATCACAACTATCATCAATATGAAGAAAGAGGATGTATGTGAAGAGGTAAGAAACTTCTTTGAAGTTATAATCTTTAAGATTTCAGTCCTGGTTGATTTGCTGTGGTGATATCAACAAGTGCAGTGTAACACTTCTTGAGCAGCTCCTTTATCAGAAATACAACAGCTGGTTTTTAACAACCAACTCATGTTATTTTGATGAAGATGTTAGTCAATAATTTGCCTTTTACTATCGTGACATGAGCAACCACAATCTGATTTTCCCATGGCGCGAGGAGTTGGAGGTGTGCAGCCAGTTGGCTACAGCTCACAGTGGCTACTGCGACATTCAGTGAACGATCACTGTCAGTGCTAACCTTTGTGACAAAAACATTGCATTTCCTGTAACTGCTTACCCTCTGTGTCACCAGTTCAATGTTTTTTTTTTTCTTTTATGTGAAGCAGCAGTAGTAGAAAATGTTTATAGTAACAGTAACCTAATACAGCTGCAGATCTAGAGTTTGGTGAGTGATCAGTGAGTCTGTTATTAATAAGTTATTAAGTAATACAATTACAAATAGTAACACTGAATTACATGCCGCATCATTTCTGTGAAACCCTTGTGCATAGGTAGTCCATTTTAATCAAGCCCGGTAATTGCGGACACCGCCACTAACAATGTAAATTACTATATATATTGAACTTAAATACATTGAATGACTTTTGCTGAAAAATGCTTGCTTGCTTCGCTGAACATAAATAGTATCCAAAAAACAGGGTATAATTTTTTTTAATTTAAATCCTTAGTATTGTAAATTTATTCTACCTTTGTTACAAAGCAGTATTGAAATGTTTATTCAACTCACACAATGGTAGAAAAACAAGACTATGTTTGGACTTTTGCATGTGCAACAAAGAAAAAAATGGGACGTTTAGATCAATTCAGTTATTTCAGGGAGGATTAGGAAGTCATTTATATTACGTCTCTGTGTTTATAATGCTTAAATGTTCTTATTTTTCCTAGTTGGAGAGGATGGAATACCCCCGTAAGTACATCGATACGGTGAAAAGCCATAACCTCAACGGTGCGGCACTGGTCTTTGGTGATGCAGATGATCTTAAAGACCTGCTAGATATGACCTTTGGTGAATGGGCAACTTTCAGACTCCACTTCCTGGGTTTACCGTCACATCTCCGACCACAACACAAGAACATGGCACTGACACATTCTCATCCTCAGAACAAGCTGTCTGGAGGTCCCCTCCATGTTTCCACTCAGTATTTATCTAATCCCAATCTGATTAACAGCTAAATCCAATCCATTTCCAGTAAATGTGATATTCCTAAAATGCTGATCTGCATTTGTAACATTTATTAATCTTTACAGTAACAATACAGAGTTTGGAAGTTTATTTAAGTGTGAAGTAATTACTTTAACTTTGTTTAGCTGCAGGAACTCTTGATTCTGCCAAGAAAAATATCTTCTGTAACTATGTCAAATACCTATCACATACATGTTCTTTTACTTAAAGGGGCCAAGCCCAACAACGATAGCTGTAGTTTTACACACAATAGATGTCCAACAAATCAACCGCAGTTGACATGATTGCACATTTGTGTTTTTCATGGATCACATTTTCCTATAATGAAAAGGTCTTTTTCACAGTAGATATTTTGAAGTGTCACACTAGGAAAAGCACATTTATGATGGCTGAATGTCATTTAGCTCAGTGCCGCTGCAAGCCATTTTGGTACACTAAGCATAATTCCTTTATGATGCCCCATTTCCAAAAAAGTTGACTTTGTCAGGCGCAATCCAACAGACCACGGAGATAGGGAAGGGCACCCACGGGGAGCTTGGGAAGTTGAGTGTGTGTGTGTTTGAGTGTTTGTGTGTTTGAGTGTGTGTGTGTGTTTGTGTTTGTGTTTGTGTTTGGGGGTGGGGGGGCACCATCGTTACTTTCTTGAGCAATTCAATATATCTCTTGTTCTGCCTGTTTTGCGATATACATTCCTAAAAAGTGCCTAATATTTCTATACTGAAATAATATCGGCATTATTTTATTATTAGGCATTTTTTGGTGCCCCCTCAGCACTTGGTGCCCTACACAGTTTCAGGGTCCTGGTATTATGCATGTTGGCTCACTGTGACACTTGGAGAAAAAATATAAAAATAAAACGGAGCCATTGTTAATGTCACTGATAATAACACCTGTGCTTTTCCTGCTACAAGTCAAAATGTCTGCTGTGAAAAGACCTATTATGAGACACACTGTTGTTTTTACAGTGTTAATGTGTTCAGAAAGATGAAAAGCTGTGGAACAATACAGAACAAATATTGTTTTAATGCTGCTTTTAAAATTATTTTCAGTAATATTAAAATATATCATTACAGATTACATGACCTTATTGTTGGAAAATAATAATCTTAACCTGTTAAAAGCCTCTATTTTCAATCTGTCAGTCTTCCCTTGCCACACTATCCCACTAAAGTGTGACATGCACATTAAGATATGGTGTTTGATCAACCTTTAGTTCACTTAGTGTCAACAGAAGGCTCCATATAAAAATTGCAACTTGATTGTAGGTTTCTTTTTTATTTTTTGGATTTATTTAAAAAAAAAAATTTGTACTGTAGCTTTTACTGTGGCTTTATTCTGGAATCAGTGAATGTTTATAATGAGGTGTGTGTGGTGTGCCTATACCATACATCATAAATGCATGCCAGTTTGCAAGTTTGGTACCATAACTCTTTAAGTAAGTCAGAGAATATTAACGTTTAGGTTGTGGAAATTGCTTTGATGCAGAGATAGTAGGATTACATATATTTCAGAACCTGAATTGCCTTTAACAATGTATATTTGGTATTTCATCAATTAAAATTCATTGTTTGGGACTAATTATTGATCCTTAAGAAGAAAATAAGGACTTATTAATACTGTATATGTGCTGCAGTAAACTGTAATTCCCTATTTCATGCAAATCAAAATGTAAAGTCTGACAAATGAAATGCAGTGTGCAAGTGTCCCATAATAAAAATGCCCATCCAAGCAGATATATTGTTTTGTAGCAATACTCATTTTTTTCAAAACACTTTTTCCAGTTTGTAAACAGCCCAAGTAATGTGCTGACTCATTAATATTTTTTTTTACATCAAAGTGTGCTCATGTTAAATAATCATCTAAAGGTTAATTTCATCTGGATTCCTTTGAACTATTTCCCTCAGAAAGTTGCAAAAACTAATTTGGCTAAAAATATCAGGCTAACAAACCCCAGGCATTTACAGTACACACAATACTGAAAGCATACAGTACATGCTGAAGTTGACTTTAAATGAGGATTTTGTAGTCCTTCTAATCACAGGAGCACCCTCTGATCTCATGTTCTTCCATCTCTCTGTTGGGGTTTGAAAACATTGGGATTTAGGGACCAATTGGACAAATCAGCAGTCATGGAGTCATTATTTCAATACAATGTGTACCTGCCCAGCCAGGCTAGTAGAAAATGATAGGAGGCACCAGTTAATTACCATCTGATATTTATTATATTAACCATATCCAGTGGATTCATTAACACTTAATGGTTTGTATATAAGCCTTGCTCCCAGTGATACCTCATATCTAAGTTTTTCTTGAAACATGTTATTTTTTTCATGTTAGCAAGAGGAGACATCATTACAATATCCTAAAGAATACAGTGGATGCTTTGTAAATTATTCATTCTGAGGTATTAAACACTCAAAGTTGAGAAGGCAGGTAGAATTCTGATTTGGGGTATATTAAGGCATAACTATTATAACTGCATGTAAGTCACATTTTAACCATAATATGCATTTTAAGACACAGTTTATATATATTCAAGGCACACGTGTAATTCAATATAATGTCAAACAGCAATCTTTTCAAATTAATGAATATTTTAGACAGCCATTTTCAAATAATGCTCATGGTAAAGTCATAAACTGGGACAACACATCTTTTCTAGAGAGAAAAACTAATTTGGACAATTTAGGAATGTTTAAAAAAAATTAACATTTTCATATATATATATATATATAAAAAGGGCATCTGCGAACAGGCCCCTTTTATGACAACACCACAGTGATATACATTTATATATATATATATTTTTTTTTTAAATCGGATCCCATTTAAAGGACTAATCTTGATGTTCTGGTATAACGCTGGGTCCTTATGTTGTTATTCGTCCTGGATGTTTTACCATCACAGACATCGGAGGAACACTTCCAGGTTGTTGGGCCAGGAGCAGTTTACTTGCGTCCCAAGGACTCGGCTAGCTTCTTGAGCCTTTTCTTCAGCTCCAGAGGAAACTTCTCATAACACTTTTTACAAACAGGCTTCATGTCAAACTCAACAAACTTGTTCCTGCAAAGGGGAAGAAAGACCATGTCAATATAAATATGTCATCTAATTATTAGTCTGCCAATATTAACCCTTCAGATTTCCCTCCCACATGCATTCTTTTTTTAATCTAAATATTATCATCACTGCAGGTTCAAATTTATTTAAAAGGTCACAATCTCTTCACTTTAAATAATACTAACATTAGGGCCGTACTTTTAGGAGGTACCATCCGATCTTCTGATCTGGAATTATCTTGGATACCATTGAAATTATCGTGCAGGTTTGTCATTTAGTGCAAGGCAGCAATTACTTATCTCACTCAAAAAATAAAGCTTGAGGGAAGTAGAAGTTCCTCATAAATCAAGCCAAATCAATTATTAGATTAAGCGATAAGTTGATCGACAGATTGTTTAAGCAAAAATTACGACAAAAGAAATAAAAAAATACAGTGGCCCTGAGAGCTCGATGCACTGCAACTTAAGAAAACACATGCAATAAGCCAACACACACCGAAATGGAGAAAACATCTTCACCAATTTGAAAGGATATTCACAGAATATCATGGACTTAGACCAAATGAACAAAACAAGACATTTGAAGTTGTCACCTTGGATGTCTATTTTCTGACATGTTATAGACCAAAACAACTAACCCATTAATTGAGCCGATTATTCAATAACGAAAATAACGGTTAGTTGCAGCCCTACTGATAAGCATCAGTAAAGGCAAACTTGTGTTTGATATAAATGTATACTATAGCGGTTTTGCACAAACCCCATTAACACAAAACAATTGCAGGATGTTGGTTTTACTTTAGAAAATACATGAGAAATAATGATATCATGCCATACTGTCAAACAAGTAACACCACAGAAAAAGAAGAAGGTAGCGATAGCACCAACCAAGGATGGAGTGGTGAGTTGTGAACAATAACCACACTACAGACAGACAGCGGCTTTTTTCTTGCGGTCTTTGGCATCACGCTCACGCCGAGCCAAGCGTCGTTTCAGCTCCTCAGGCATGCGCTCGTAGCTGGGGATTACTAGAATTAATAATATATGTATCAAATAATTGTACCTCACTTTTTGAGTCAACTGTTGGCAAATCGCGGAACTATAGGAACCAACGATTGTTTTAACGTCATTAAAAATACAACCAAGCGACGCCAACAACCCGAAATGGGCGGGAACCGAGTAACAAACCGTAATCAAAGCCGGTCCGTAACGTACATGAGGCCTATATTAACCAATAAATATAACACCTATATGGGTTGTGTATTACTAGCTGTACACAACAACACTACCCTTAGTACAGTTCGTTTGTACAAAGTTCTTTAGGTGGTGAATTTAAACAAAAAAGCAAATCGCAAAAAGCTGTGGAAAATAAATCCAGAAGCCCATACCAACTTGCTACCATAGAATGCTACTCATAACAATATTGAGAGCCAGCAAGAAGCAAAGACAGTACAAAGGTGAAAGGCTTTAGTGTTGTGTATTACCCGTAATTCCTACAAACCAGACATGAAATTATATAAAGTAAAATAGTAATATACTAAATATTATCACACTAAACTACACAACAACACTTTAGTATTATAATTAGGGTAATATAAAAAATGTAAACATTTAACAACATAACAATATATAACCCAAAACTATGCACACAAAAACAAACCGAGCAACTATACCGGAAGAAACCCCACACATAAACGATGGACCGATACCACAGAGGTACCAAATAGGTTAAGTATGTCAGATTAGGGTACTAAAAAAAAAAAAAAGTAAATCCAATTAAAATGTATACATAAACACTTGCATATGAATAAAACTATTCCAGCAGTTCATTGTACGCGGATAGCAACCATTAGTCTGAGTAAACACAAAAAACATACAACATTATTCAACCAAGTTAAAACTATAAGTAACATACACTACACAATCCATGCAGCCACTCTTCCCTAGAGAAGAGGCACCCCCAACAACGATACCCACAGGGTTGAGTTCTCCGCTCAACCACACGGGTCGTCTAAAAGCCCCCCCGGGGCGATAGCGAGAAAATCACCCAAAAAACCGGAAGAGGGTAAGGAAACTCAAAATGAAACACTAAGCTGGTACTGCTTCTTCGCAGAGTCACCGGGGAAAACGCACTACAAATACTGGAAGGTTGTGCGCATGTACGACTAAACAGTTTGTACAAACAGAAACTGCAGGAACACCAGTTCAGCTGGACAGCATTCTGACAACAGTGGGAATCTAGAAGCGGAGTTACTAAGAGACTCACGGTGACTCCCTCTTCCTGCCGACAAAAGTCCTATCCTTTCTAAAGTCAAAACTACAAGGCATTTTTATGTTGAGGTTTGACACCACAGTGGTCCGGGTACGTCCCCCCCAGAAACAGAACCAATGAGAACGCTCTTGACCTGCAGCTTGAACAAGTACACCCCCCCAGCCCCTCAACACCATAGGACCCCCCACACACCAAACCTAACCCCAAATCCCCAACCACCACACAAACCAAAATAATATTAGCCGGACTCCTGTGCCTCCCAAAAGCCTCCCAAACAAAAAAGCAGATAACCTCCAGTGTGGTCTAAAAAGATCCCGGTGTGGCACGAGCACTACACTATGGTCCTCAACAGAGCAAATGAAAAGCACAAAAAGACAGTTGTGGCACACCTGCATCACACTCCATCACACTCAAACAAAAAATAAATCACCAACCAACCACATCAAACCCACCATTCTCTAACCACAACCAAATCCAAGTTTAAAATTTTCCCCTTTTAGTCCCATACAACCATCTACAGCACCTAACAAATGTATTATATAAAACAACAACAAAATGTGAAAACTACTCTATAAACTTACCGTCTACAGTGCTTGCATACCGGCTTCAGGTCAATTTCAACAAACTTATCTCTGAGTTACCATAGACGGGAGGTGAAGCATAGGAGAGAGAAGAGAGGAGAGGAGAAATTGGAGGAAAAAGAGCCAAAGAGGGAAGAGTTGTAGCAGGAGAGTGAAATACACAAAGACAAGTGTTAAGACGGACACTAAAGTAGGGGTTAAGTAGGAGTGTTACGAGTCCTGAGAGGAAAACAACAATCAGCTGGCAGTAGTGTACATGATTAGTTAGGAAAAGATGCTATTAATGAACAACATCACTTACTTGAGAGTGAGTTTAGTGTGGCAGGTGGAGCATGAGAAACAACTGACACACCAAGCCTTGTTGAGAGCAGACACCACTGAGGGGTTCACAGAAGGGGGGAAAAAAAGGATATTATGACCATTCTACAGTTGTGTGTTCAAGTGACATTTTATGTAAAAAAATAAATAAATTAAAACAGTACTGAATATGCGCTTTATTATAGTGATACTCACCATCGCCTTCAATCACACGGTTGCAGTGATAGCACACATCGCCGAAGAGCTTGATAACAGAGAAACACAGAGATTGAGTTTTTATACAGCAAACATTGCTAACATTATAATGTGCGTCACGTCCTCCACAGCCATTATTTTACTTGGCTCTTTTGTTTCTTACCTGGTTATAATGAGTCTCACAGTAAGCCAATCCCTTCCTCTCGTAATGCCGATGGCCGAGGAAAGGCTTCTCACACTTGGCACACACAAAATGCTGTAAACAAAAACAAATGTCGCGTGTGAAACTGACTAGAGGAGCAGGTGCCAACACAACATGAATATTACAACATGGCATCATGACTTTGCATAAACATACACGCCACTTTCCTAAAGCCAAATGGCGTGTTATCTGTACACGTTTTGAGCTATCCACGTGTATGTCTACGCTGTATACAGCGGATGTAAACATACACACCACGTGATATCGCGAGAACGTGCCGTGCTATCGCAAAAACAGCGTCACCCGCATGTAAAAAAGGAAAAAAAAAAAAAGGTTGAGTTCAGGAAATGAACACTGGGGAAGGCTTTAATTAAATAAAAAAAAATAAAAAACAGTTGATAAATGCCACACGCGGGACACGATCCCGGCTCTCCTGGGTGAAAGTCCTGTTTTACCCATATGCAGACTTCCGTCCTTTCATACTACTCCCTACGGCGATAATTCACACGTAATGTAGGTCAATGGAGGCCACACGGCGTTGATAAACACGCTAAAAAGTGATTATGCGTCTTGATAACACGCCAAAATGGCATACGAATTGGCGTGTCATACATACGCCACTTTGAGATCAGTCTGAATATTACATGAATATGTTTACTTACTTAGAAATGGTTTTAAAAGTTACAGGCTTGACCTATGGAGACATGTCACTGTTGTAATACTGTTTTTTTAATCACATTTAGCCAACCAGTGTCAAGAAACAACTGTAATATTTCTATAGTGTTCCCCAGTGTTATTATTTTCTTTTTAATTAGTTCTACTTGTCTGGCGCCTACCAGATTAATTTCAGCTAATGACTGTCTTTAGCATTAAATCAACTGCTGTACACTGTTGATAGAGCTTTTGAACAGTATAAGCAGCCTCCAGACACACAACTTGATCTGCTGTGCTCTGCCTCAGGAGAAATCATCTTACTTAAAAGTGCTCACATCGTTCCTACTGCCTCAATGTTGCTTGTTAACAGTGTTTTGGTACTAAAGTGGTTTATTTAATGAATTCATATGCATAAGTTATGGTAACTAAATGTGAAATGTATTCTAGATTTTTATTCTTCTTCTGTGTGAAGGCCTTACATACATATATCAACCATTAAAGTTGATCAGCATGACATTTGTCCACTATTATTAACCTGTCAGTGGTCTTTCTGAAGCCTACTCCCTTTAGTCCAACTTACAAAGTGCAGAAGAATTTTACAGAAACACTTGTTATACTCAATTTAGGTTTTGCCTGAATAAATGCCACATGATTTTATTACTACTTCTGAATTATTTAATTTGCCCCTTGATGTACCTCTCTCTGGGAATTTGGACACATCAAGTTGGCAACTCAATGGAGAGATGATGTCTAAATCAGTTACACTTGCCTGTCCTTACTTTTTTTCCAAACATATACAGGAATGTAACATTGCATCCAGTGGATTATAGTCTCATTTATGTTGACAAACCTCCACATGCCACTGCTTGCCCATGGCATTGACAACACGCCCCTCAATAGGTCTCCTACAGGCGCCACAGATTGGTACACCCATCTTGTCGTGGCAGGGCAAACAGAAGAGCTCTCCCTTGAGTTCCCTGGCTTCAACTGTCAATTCTTTCCTGTGGACAGAGAAACATTGAACAACACAAAGATATTTTTTCATGTGGCCCTGAAATATATTCTGAAGAGTGTTTTCTGTGCTAAAAAGTGGGGCGGAGTGGGAAGACTGACCCACAGTTGCTGCAGTTGAAGTGGTCTGGGTGATATGGGTCATTCTTAAAGATCAGTGGCTGCTCCTCGATGATGGCATGGCACTTCTGGCAGATATACTTGCCCAGGCCACGAGCTTTCTCGCGGTTATGGCATGGTCGACAGAGGTGCCTGAGGTAAAATAGAGGAGAACAAAATGTAGGGGTGTCAAGAAAGTCTACGTATTATATGAGGTTTTGACATACTCTGTCACAGCTGCTCAAAATTCCATTATTTGTTAAGGGAGTCAGCAGCTTGACGTGTGTGTGTAACCACCTGTTTTACAGGCTGTCATAGTGTTATATTAAGACTGTAATAAGATGAGATACTTACCTGCCAGCATTTTTGACAAACCCCACGTCTGCAAGCACAGCCTGGCAAATGTCACAGCAGAAGCAGTCAGGGTGCCAACTATTGTTCATGGCCTTAATGACACGACCAATGATGAACTCCCCTAAGGGAAACCCATAAGTGAGAGATCAGTTTGAGACAAGTCTAAGTTTGACTTTGATGGATGCTATTTTTGGGTACTGTACAGTAGTTTCTAATGAGCACTCCATTATGGAGTCCTGGTGTTACTACAATACACAACAGTGCTTCCTATAGTGTTCTCAAAGTGACACTTTAATTTTGAATGCATTTTAATTGTCAATTTAATTTAATTAGAGCATACTGTCTCCCCTTGGACACAGTCAAGCAGTATTAAAATAAGCTTACGTAGCACTAAAATGCATCTTGGGTGATCCAAACACAAGTGGGAAGTTAGAAATGAAAGTAATGAATAGGGGATCTGATCTCTTAAACACGATATGGAGGTCAGGGATGCTTACATTCACATATGTACGGTAGTGCAGTGGTTCCCAAACTGTGTGGGGAGATGTGGTGAAGGCTAGATGCTTTGGTATACACTGCTTGCTAAGCATGGAGCGGTTTGTGAAAGGTCTGTCGGATAAACGTTGAGCAGACAACGATCCAAAGGCAAAACGGGGACCAACAGAAAGGATTTGGGCGTGGCGAGAACACAATGACAGCAATAAATGAATGCTTAATAAACATTTTAAATTTACTTATGTCTGACAAACCTCCCACACATACCTGTATACACCAATGTCAAACAACTAGGCAAGTGTTTCAAATTCAACCTTACACAAATTAAAAAAGCCAAAACAATCCCTTCTCTGGCCATATTGTTAAGTCCTGTCCCATCTCCCGCAAATGAAAACAGATGTAAGCAGGAAGTCTAATCATAAATAATCATGTGAGGCACACCTGAGGCCTGTACTACGAAACAAGATTTGGTATTAACGAGGTAACTTCAGGTTCAACCCAGGGTTTTGTGCATCACGACGGTGGATCACTTGTTACCGGGTTAAATCGCCGTGGTAACTTATACTGAACACCTAACCTGCATTTTGGAGATCAGAGATCAACCGGTGTAAAAGCACCGCCTACTGACCAATCAATACTCGATTGATAACGGCGTCACCGTTCTTAGAAGATCAGGTGGAGCTCGGTGCGCAAGAGAGAGAGAGAGAGAGAGAGAGAGAGAGAGAGAGAGAGAGAGAGAGAGAGAGAGAGAGATGCGCTCAGAAAAGTTAAAACATTTAGAGACGGACAACCCCGTTAACATTCCCTGATGGGTATTTTTATGAAAGATAGATTTTCAGCAGAGGTAATTACGTATAGGCTATTTATTGGTTTCTTGAGCCGTGTGTTTGAATTATGTTTTTTCTCTCATGATCGCTTACCACTGCCAGGGTTGCAATTGAAATAACAGGCTAAAGCAACGGCAGTTTATGAAAAGCACAAGTGTAATTATGGTCAGATCTTGTGCCTGACTGATGGGGAAGTGATATTGATAAGCACTAACCGCGTCTGCTTTTTTTGCCAGCTTTCCTTCCTGTTTTAGGAAGCAGCGACTGGATTATGTTTTGCATGTAAAACCATGTCGGTGTTCTTCATAGTTATGCAGAATTATAGTTTGCACTTATGCAAAAAATGCATGTCTGGCAGATGTTTGCGATTGGTCATTCTGTGCAAACACCGCTTCTTTTATGTGAAGATGCGCACCACTGTTTTGGAAATCCTGGGTTGATTGAACTAGTTGTTAACCACCGTCGTGACACAGCTTATGCGGGACCGCGGTTGTTAGGTTAGGTGAAGCCGGGTAACTGAAATAAATCCAGGGCATGTTGATCTTTATTTGTAGTACAGGCCTCTGGGCTATCTCAATTAGATCTAGACATAGTCAGAATATATACTTTGTTCATTACACAATGTGGTCACTAGTCTTTTTGGGGTCCACACAACCCACAAATACTAGGTCTGGACAGGCCATAAATGAACAAATGAGGGCCTATAACACTCACCACACTGGTGACAGCAAGGGGCAAAGAGCATCTGGAAGTCATGTTCACAATATTTTCTTCCTTCAAACTGTGAAGAGAGAAGAAGAAGATTGTGATTCCTTCACTTAAGAGAAACATTCTCTATATAAAAGAGTACCAGATAAATCATCACCACACATGCAGTTCATAAAGTATGGCTCATCATTGTGTTAATTTGTGATGTGTTTTACTGTGAGTATTCAAGTGCACTACCTCATAGAAGAGTCCATCTGGGAACTGCTGAAAACACTGAGCACACACAAAGCACTGCTCATGGTACAGCTCTCCATTACTGTTGACAATCTTCTCAGTTGGAGCAAAGCCACTCTTACATCGCTCACAGGCCGCACTGGCCAGGGCATTAGCAATGCTGTTGCATGAGACAAGAAAATACATATTAGTACATTACTTCCCCAGAGTCACTGAGAAATGTTAGGCTGACAAATAGCTGGAATGCAGGGCTGCACCAATGTTTATCATTTCCCACATCAACTCCTACATTAACTGCTTGTTTCAGCAGCTGTCACCATGCAGAGTGGGAAATAATATGTGAATCAGTTGAGGAACTCACTAACACCATTACTCACTGCACAGCCATCGCCTAATTTGGTAAAGGAATAGAGGAACTCAAACCTAGCTGAGAGACGACGTGCAGACAGACAACAGACACACACAGACACACACACACAGACACAGACAGACACACACACACACACACTTTAATACTAGCTATGCCGTTGGTTTAATTCAGTTAAAGGGTAATGCTGGCTTAATGTGGAACATAAAGATGTTAAAATTAAGTTGAAAACTAAAACAACAATAACGCCAGCTAGCTAAACCAAGGAAACGTAACGTGAACTCATGTTTAAAGTTGATCATTTCCCCATTCATTCTTAACGTTAGTTGCTGTCTTTTAGTGACTTCAAATCAATCACGGTCACACCTGGATAGCTTAAATGCTTATAACCTTTATGGTTAACGTTAGAGTTCAGGTGCAGTGAGTACTAATAACTCGCATTATGTTGAGAATTCAAAACCATTAACTTAAAACCGCTAGCTAGCTAACTAACTAACGTTAGCATGCTAATCTTACAGTTAGCTCCAATATGGAAAATAACCTAAGAACACTAACGTTACCATTATTTCGCATATCGTTAGTTAACCAGCTATAACGTATCAACAGTGAACCAACATTTAAACTGGACCAAGATATGAGTTGATACTAACTTTTTTGCTGGTGCCTTAAAAAGGGTGCATCTATTCTAGCTAAGCGGTTAGCTAGCTAACTTTACCCCAATGGTTACGTTGGCATGCTAATGTGACGTTAGCTTTGGCTTGCTGGCTGAAATTAGCGGTTGTGTATGTTTGCTAATAATCTTACCTGCCCGTCATTCCAGCCACCCCCAGCATCACCGCCGATCACGACAGTTTTAGAAACTAATACAGTAATTGGTGTGCTAGCTAATTCCTTTCGCTGTTGCCAAAGTTTTCAGTGGTAAGCAGAACAGACTCGTCTTACGCCGTGTCGCCCCCTACCAGCAGAGCTGTGCCGTGCCGTTCAGGCGACCCACTTGGGGAGTGTTCATGGTATCCTTGATCATCAACTTTCTAAATCTGCTCTTACACCAAACTGCCCTTGATTTGTATGCATTTTAAACAGCCTCATAATACTGGATTACACGCGGGACAACCGTCTATACAAAAATGGGATATATGGGCATATCTAAAATACATAGCGTACATGAATGCACTGTATGTTACTTATTTTATATCTTCCATATTTTCTTACCAATATCCAAGATAGAGTCACATAGACATCCACACAGCCTGCTGGTGGATTAGGACCCGTTTACTAAACATTCTGATATGTGCATGCATTTAAATCTTGTCTTTATATTTCGAATTAAATAAAGACGTTGCTTGTTTAAACACTGCAACTAACAGAATACATGTGATGGGAGTTTGCTGCATAGGTTTGCTGAGGTCACCTTACGCCATGTAATCCAAAAACAACTCGTCAAAGTAAGAGGTAAAACAAGTCACACTGTTTTCATGTTGTCATTTGATACATTCTTTTTTTTTTTTAAATGATTATAGCCGCTTGAACAATGATTGAAAGCATATCACAACTATTAAAACTTCACACCCACTGCCACAAGAAGCATTCAGTTAAGTAATTACTGATAGATGTAGCATTCGTGTATATCCTATATGAAGTAGCCTACAGGGAGAATCAGTCAGTAAAGTATAGACGGCACAGTATGTCATCTCTGTCATATCCAATTAATCAAAACAAGTGAAAACACCTGTGTGGGGAGGCTGACAAAGCTACTAAATTCACACTTCATCTCATTCAAAGTGCCCACTGAGTTATGTCTTATATCTGATTTCACTTAATAGACCTATTATTTGAATGTGTCCTCTCTTGCTTGTGCTTATTTTTATGATGTCCTCATGTTAACTGTTGTTTATATACCTTCTTGGAAAGCACTCTGCACTCTACTACACTGTATTCATTTTCCCTGTAATGATCCAATTTCCTCACATCTTTGGGAAATGTAAAAAAAGAAAAACTTTTACCTTCGAATAAATCTTCTCAGTATATTTAGCTAAAAGAAAACACACTGTCACTGTACACTCTATAAAATACTGCAGTCCTTCCTCGGCATATCCTTGAATATTACAATAACCATCTAAGCACTGAATACAAATGCAGTTTATACCCAGCAAATGGCATGGTGTTATACAGCAAAATGTACTGTAAGTCAGTAAAGGATACAGCCCATTGTCAGGCCTTGCAGACCTTCAGAAAAAGAAAACAAAAAATGAAGACATGATGGGTCGCTGTTAGAGGGCAACAACGAAGATTTTTCAATAAACATTTACACATAAAATACACAAAAAGGATGAATATCCACCCTGTACATCAAGTATCCATTTTAACTGAACATAATAGTTTACAGGTCTCTTTCATTGCACGGTCCAAAGGTGTCCACAGACAACATCCTTGAGGAGTCCACTTAACACATCTTCCAACTATTATTCTTTCTCTATTTCTTTCTCAGTTTGCTACACACTTTCTTTTTATCACTTTAACCCCCCCTAACCACAAACTTCTCTCCTCCTCACCATCAGTTCATACCTTGAAGCTGACAAACTGCAGGTGGTTGGAGTGACTTTTGATTATCTGTTTGATGAGTTCTGGGTGTGTGGCCTTCAGGTAGGAGCTGGCTGGCTGGTTCAACTGAAACTCAAAGCAGCACCACAGTTCTGGCATGTGAAAAGCATGGTTCCTGGGGCGCCCTGGTACTCACCCGGTAGAGCGTGTACCAAGGCTCAGTCCTTACCGCAGCGGCCCAGGGTTAGATTCCGACCTGCGGCCCTTTGCTGCATGTCTTCTCCCTCTCTCTCCCCCATTTCCGGTCTACAACTGTCCTATTAATTGCAGGCCCAAATGCCCCGAAAAAAAATATTTTTTTAAATTCATGGTTCCAGCCCTGGGACACCTGTAGTGACCCCAATAAAAATTTAAATCTGATTCAAGTGATCTGACACTCGCAGAAATATTCTTCATTTGGTTAAGCTTAAAAGGAATACTTCACCCTCAGAATGATCATATGTACTTCAATGCGTTACCTTGAATTTTTTTTTGTGATCAAATGTTTTTTTTCAACAAAGACACAATCAGCAGCACGTTACAGGTAACAGAACATACATGTAACCTCCCCCCAAAAAAAAAAAATTGTATGAATGAATTAAATGAATTAAAATGAAATAAGAACTGTTTACGCAAAACAATATTTCCCCACCCTCCCCAGGGCCCCGTGGGCTGGCAGTTGTAGTCACAGTTGGCCTTTTAATGTCTCTGCCATTAAAAGCCACATATCCACATTCACCTGTCTAGCACCATTGATGCAAGCTGTTGAAAGTTCCATGTAAACTGTCAAGAAAGGTCAGAAGCCTTAATGGCCTTAATGCTTAATGGTCAAAGTGTGTGGGGGCTTCCACCGCACTGCCACCATCTTCTTTGCAGCTGTAAGCCCAGCAAGGACTATCCTTTTCTGACGTTTAGAAATCTGGAGTGAAGAAGTGTCATTCAGCAGCAAAACTGGTATTGTCGTGGGAACTGTCCCAGAGACGAATTTGTCGTCAGTTCTGAAGCAACATTTTGCCAGAACCGTGCAACAGGGGGACACTCCCAAAACATATGAAGAAATGTGCCCATGGTCTTTAGCGAACACAATGTGCATGAAGCATCACCATCACCAATAATTTTCATTAGGCACAGCCTACGAGGGGTCAAATAAGTCCTATGGACAAAATTATAGTGGATCTGCTGGTGGTCGGGATTTCTAGAAGCCAATTTGACATTATTCCATACACTGCTCCAGTCGAAATCCAGCTCTAGCCTTGGGAAGTGTCTGGTGTGAGACTTCCCTTTTGTACTGATATAGGGTGGACAATGCACCGTCAATCACTTTTAGTAATGAACAGCTCGTGAAGCAGATGTGCAGGCAAAGGATGCTGGCACGGTAAGCCATGCGCCTTAAGAGCTGCCCTGAGCTGGAGGTAAAAAAATAAAGGACATGCCTGGTAGGTTAAAATCTTTCATAAGGTCTAGAAAGGAGCACAGACCGTTTAGATCCAAAACCGTCCCCTAAAGGGTGAATGCCCCCCTTTTCCCATTGGGGGAAGGTGATTGGCCTACCCCCCATCAACAAATCATTGTTATTAAAAATGGGGGTATAAAGATGTCATCTGCCAGAAGAGTTACAGTACCTTTCCAGCAAGCGCCAAACCCGAACAAGATGGGAAATGATCGGACCGAATCGTAGCCGACACTGCCTAACAGAAATGCAAATAGCACTTCTTGCCAAAGACCAAGGGTGAACAATCCTCTCTTCCATCGCTCGCCAGGAAACCGCTGACTGGGGATCAAACCACACGACAAGAGGTCGAAGGGTGAAAGCCCAGTAAAACCATCTGAAGTTGGGAACTGCTAAGCCCCCCCGTCCAATCTGCCTGTACAGTGGAAGTTTTCACACGTGGACATTCTCCCTTCCAAATACATTTTTGAAACCGCAGCATGCAGGTTCTCCCAGTAACCAGCAGGGGGAGAGAGCGGGACCATGGAACCTACAACATGTATCTGGGGCAATATGTTCATTTCTATAAGGGAAATATGTGCCTGTAGTGAATTAGGCAAACTCGTCCATCTTTCCAAGTCACTCAGAACCGCATTCAGCATCTCGGTATAATTGTGTTTAACGATGCGATTCAGCGAGGGGAATATATCAATACCTAGGTACCTGAACTGCTTAACAGATGGAATAATCGCAGGTAAAGCAGTTGTCTTAGCTGCCTCATTCAGTGGCAACAAAGCCGATTTTGACCAATTAATTTTAAATCCTGAGAACGCTCCAAACTCATCTAATATCGTTAAAAGATGAGGGGTAGAATGTAGTGGGTCTTCAAGGAAGACCAAGACATCATCAGCATAAAGTGCCAGATGATGTTTTGTGCTTTTAACAGTGATAGGTTTTATAACTGGTGAGAGCCGAATCATCTGTGCCAAGGGTTCAAGTGAGAGCGCAAAGAGGCTTGGGCTTAAAGGACAACCCTGGCGAGAGGATCTCGATTTCCAAAATAAACTGGAGCAGAGATTACCTGTAAGCACCATCGCTGAGGGGTTTGCATATAGAACCTTAATTCATTTTATGAAGTCCTCCCCAAAGCCCATCACCTTCAAAACTGACTACAAAAAGGACCATTCTCGGCAGTCGAACGCCTTCATTGCATCAAGTGATAGATGGCGTAGATTTTAATGTCAGCATTCAGGAGACTAAGGGGTCTATAGTTACCACATTCAGTTGAATCTTTACATTTCTTAAATGACTGCAATATTCACATCTCTAGAGAAAGTGCCCTTCTCTACTGAGACATTTATCATAGTGAAAAGTAGTGGGCCTAGGAGGTCCCAGAAGGCTAAGTATAGCTCTGGTGGTATGGCGTCAAGGCCAGGGGATTTTCCCTGTTGCATGCTATGGACAGCAGCCTTGAGTTCTTCGAGTGAGATCGGTCTGGCCAGATCAGTTGCGTCGTCATCAGACAGGCGAGGCATGTTCAGATGAACTAAAATGACCTTGAATTCTTGAAGAGCATTTTGTTTTACTTGCATGCCTGCACACAGTCAACGAAGAATCCAAAAAACGGAGCAAATTCTTGATGAATTAAAGTAGAAATAAGAATTTTCTCCGTTTTTGGATTCTTCGTTCACCATGCAGGCATGCAAGAAAAACTCATTTTTCTTCTGGAATTCAAGGAAACGGGGTGAGTAATTGATATACACATGATCATTTTGAGGGTGAAGTATTCCTTTGAGGAGCATTCTTTACTCATTCAAAACTGACTTAACAAAAGATAATTCAAGTTTATTTTAACCTCTATAAAACATTTTTTAAATGTCTAAATTTTTCACACAGCTAACGTCAGCAGCAGAACTAACCTGCTAGTAGCAAACTGAATACTTGAGGACAGAATGCTTAGTAAATCCCTAGCCCAGCTGACGAGAAACCATTAATTTACCCTGAGGCAAGTGGCCTTCACCCCAGCAAACACCAGGTATGAGTGTATCTTTGTGTTTTTATCCCTTTCTGGTTATTTTTTGTTTGTTCTTGGGGCCACTTGAGGGCAGTGGGAAAACACTGTCTGTCTGTTGTTTGGTGCTGGTAATGCGCAGTGGGGTTTTAGAGCTTTTTTGCTGAAACGGCTCTCTCCTGCATCTGAAAACAACTTGATGAGACCAGTGAGAGTAAACCAACACAGTAAAGTTGTGGCCCGGACAGCTAAACACTGGCCTGATTATTACTATAAAGCTCCCCTAAAGCAGAGGGGAGTTGCAGATTCAGGTGACAATTCTCTGTATGTTCATCACTATGACTGACCACTTTCACATTGTCACACAGTTTTCATGTTGTCATTTGATACATTATTATTATTTTTTTTATTATAGTCGCTTGAACAATGATTGAAAGCATAAATAACACAACAATTAAGTGAGAATTATATGTTATAATGATAATCTAAATGAACACTATCTGTTTTGAAAATCTTGTATGGTTTTATATTTTGTTGCAATAATGTCACTGGGTCGATGAATCTGTTAAATTTGGGGGAGTCAAATACTCAGCGTTTGATTTAAAAAAACTAAATTCCTATTCAAAGTACTGAGACTTACTAAAGCAGTCAGATGCAAATCATGTGTAATATCTGACACGCAAACTTTGCCTCCACACATGCTTCATTCACATGCTTTGAGTATGAAAGGAAGTAGAGAGGTGATTAAAACATTGTTAAACAATAACAGAACAAGTACTGCTTCCTGTGTAGTGACTGATGGCTCGTTATTCCAGGGTACCTGAGAAGCGTAAGCCCTGTCTAGCAGAGGCAGGTACTGGAAGATGAGGAGCAGGATCTCCTGAGGCAGACATCCCCAGCAGGCTCCCTCCTCTGCATGTGGGACCGTTTAAGAGTCTCCTGAGTCCCACTACTGGTGCCACCGCCATCCTCCTGTACATTCCCTTGCGGAGCCTTTTTAAAGCCAATATCAATATCTTATATTAATAAGATGGTTCTCTGATTGTTGTGGTGTTAAGATTTATGTTTAAGTGTAAAGCCCTGACACATGCTACATGCTTGTAAAAAATCAAAAATAAAAGCACAAATAGAGGCTACAGAAAAAGGGGAAGTTGTGTGTGTGTGTGTGTGTGGTGAATGGTGCAAGATCTAAAATAAAAGTTTATTACAAAAAAAGAGCATGTACATTAAATTAATTGTATATTTCTGATGATATACAGCTCTTTTCCACAGGAAACATCAAGTTGACACTGCATATTTACAATAAATAAATTCAGAATACAGTTGCAGAACCTTATCAAAACTCACATTGTCTCTATCAAACATGAGACAAAAGATTTTTTGGGAAATATCAAATTGTTTTTCATTGATAAAAATGTCCTGCTGTTAATAAATTTGACTTTGGGAACTCATATCTTGAAAAGTCAAAAATGTCAATACATCTCAGTCTTTCCAACCTGTCTTGATCGTAGAGTGTATATAAATTTGAACGGCTTGACAGATTCCCAATAGAGATTGGATACCCGAACCGAGCCGGACAGATGTTTAGAAATTATGTTCAGTTTTGGGTCGGGCTCGGTCACATCAGCGCGATAAGGCATTGAACATTTTAAATTTAAAACAGCTTATTATGTAGGTGTGTTAACGTGCGCTTGTTGACATTTCCGAATGCCTTCCTACAGTTGCTTAATAAAAGTGGGCTTTCCACACAAACAAACGGGTCATTAGTATGAGGAAAAAAAAGAGATTTTAACGGTGTCGGGCTCAGTTTGGGTTCAGTTACTGCTCTGTCGGACACAGGCCGGGCTCGGACAGAAAAACGCGGCCAGATCTGCACTCTTAAATTCCCAAAAGTGAAGCCAAATGTCTCAAACGCCCCCTGGTGGCTGGCTGCAGTATAGCTCATAATATCCCCACCCCCTCCATGTTAGTGGATGGGACATGGGCTAAACTAAAAAACCAAAGTAAACATCAAGTGATTTTTGCCCCAAAGATTGTTTCTGTCATTTTAGGTAGTTCTTATGACGTTGTTTTGTTCAAGTGTTTAATTTTCTGATAAGTTAGGTTTTATTAGTTATTTGATGCTAAAACAGGGTGAAACGTCATGATTGACTTGCAATTGGTCGGGCGGGATGTTGATAACGTGGCTTCACCGCCCGATCACTACTGCGCTGCCTCTGGCTCCAAAAAGTACAAGATGCCAGCGCCCGTGTCTGGAATATTTTGGCTTCACTTTTGTACAGTGGGAGGAAGTGGAGATGCATAGTCCATGTTTGTAAACAGCTTATGGTATTGGTAGTAACTGTATTTACAAAAAAAAAAAAAATGCCCATTGGAGTTTTCTTGTAAACAAACAAATGTTTGTGTTTACAGTCTGTGTTCATTACCAAGACTAATTGTGTGTATTTTTTAGGTCTAACAAACATATTTAATGCATTTTCTTAACTTTTTCTTAAAAGTTTGAAACCTGTTTTGTTTACATCCATGTTTACTGCCTTGAAGTCTTCTTATCCACTGTGTCACAGTGACTTCACATTAGTGTGTTTTTTTTTAAATGTTACCTGTTGATAGTGAAACCGGCGGGAATGTGTGCAGGACACGTGCATTAGAGCAAACAAAACTGGCAACCACACATAAAAACATCACTCTATAGCGTTAAGATCATTAAGAAAAAACCTACAAAGGGAATCTTTAAACATAGCAAGAGGAAAAGGAATACAGAGCAATGTACTTTGTCATTTGCCATCTATATGAAAATGAACATGAGACGCTTTAATATCAAACCTTCTTCAGATGGTGGCTTGAAAGGTAAAGCTATTTTTTTTTCAGTCAATCAACCAGACGTGGTTGATGCCACTCAGAAAGAAATAAGGCCGCAAAGTGGAGGAGTTGATTTTAAATCCCATGGTAGAGGAGATCATATTTGGGAATATTTTGTGGATCTATGGGACTCTGGACAATCATCTTCCCACGCATGGCTCCTCTGTATATGACTTCAATCAGATCCATGAAATCTTGTTTGGTCTTAAAGCTGCCGACAAACTTGGTGTGATCTGGAGAGCTGAGAGAGAAGATAGGGTCAATCTTTGGTAACTATGGTAAATATGCAAAAGCCAGCTTCTCAAATGTAAATACGTGCTGCTTTTCTTAAACTACATAGCTTTGGGTTATGGACTGTTGGCTCTATGAGTTGTAACATTGTCACATTTCATAGACTACATAATGAATTGATTAATTGTAGAGCTGTAACAATGACTCTATTAGTCCATCAACAGAAAATTAATTGCAGATTAATTTGACTTTATTTATTAATGAATTAATAATGACTTAAATAATTAATATATTATCATAATATTATTATAATCTATTAATTATTTAAGTAATTTTCACAGCAAAAATGTAAAAGAAATTAGGTTTCAGCTTATATATGAATTGAATATGTTGAACTGTTGGTTGGGCAAAACAATACATTTGAAGATGTAAACAGGCTCTGCGATTTATGGTCATTTGTCACCATTCTCTGACATTTTGTAGACCAATACTAATTTGAGAAAATAATCAGCATATTAATTGATGACGAAAATCGTCAGTTCCAGTCATAGACTGTTAATATGAATAATATTTAAACATTCTATGGTTTCAGTACTATTTTTGATACATTTTGACGTAGAGAATAATACATAACGTTATATTACTTATCAAACAATTACAACCTCAGTAACCTCCGTCCACTCACCCATAATCCACTTTCATGTGCTGTCCGTTGAAAAAGAAAACAGTGGAGGGGATGTAACTGATGTCAAAATATCTTGTGTAGACGGGAGCTTTATCCACATCAACAATGTAGATGGACGCCATGTTGCTTAGGCCATGTGCAGTTTTGGACAGCTAAAATGAACATAAATGAAAAATTAGCAAAAGCACAATAGTCGTGACACTTAACAGGCGTTTGATGAGTTCTTTGCATTGGCTAATGATCCTGCTTACAATCTCATCGAGCTGGAGACAAATCGAGTCTTCGTCTCTCCCAAACCTCAAAACTACGACTTTCTCTGCTACGCATTTGATAACTTCATCTATGTCTTTTTTGCACGTTAATTTAGGCAAAAACAAACTCATTTTCGAGGCTAAGAATTTAGCTTTCCCTTGTTGTGCTAACAGGAGGAAATTACGTCATTATTGCTGTGCGACACTGTGAAAAAACCCGCCTGGAAACAACATCAAATTGACTTGAGTTTAAAAATGGTTATTATCATTATCGACCCGTCATAGAGAGTTTAAGCTACAGTAAAAGTGTATTCGTTGAATTATCGTGTTATGGTCAGCTAGATAAATATTTAAGACCAGACAAGCTGTGTCATTCCCAATATATATGGTCATGCTTTGTAGTGGCATTTCACTACGACACATTACAGCGTGACACAGTTTCAACAACGTGACCTTCTATCTCCTAACATTTTACAAGCACGAGCGCCGTGACAAGTGGAAACAACGTCGGGACAATTTGGGACACAATATGCATATGGTACTTTGATGCTACATTTTCATGACGGTGGACAACGGAGAGAACCGCGTTGATTACACTTTTTGTTCCGTTTAAATTCATAAGGGACAGTCTTCCTCGTTGTAGTACTTTTGATACAGCTGCAGTTTAATATATGTTATCGCGATGTTACGGCTCTTCACTAACCAGGGCTTTTATGAACTCTGTAAATGCAGTCATTTTGTGGCATCCTGTGTTAGCAAGAGGCAAGTCATCAAGTCAAGCCAAGTCGGTGTTCTCCCAGTCTGCAGCGCCGGTCATCACCGACTAACGTTACACATCCCTGCTCGCCTCGTCAATACTGGGACCCCAGTATGGAACGACGCCTTCCAACCAAAAAGAGAGAAATCTGAGGCAATGCACACACTAGATCTGGACAAATGGAAATCTGTAATGAGAGCCCAAGCGGCATCAGAAGAGAAACAGCAAGTCAACGATGAAGAGGAAGCAAGTGATGAAGATGAAAACCTCAAAGATCCAGGTGGTGATTTAAAGGACAGTTCCTCCCTGGAGGCCACTCGGGATCTGGTTGCAATGTGGCGGCAAGCTGGGAAGCTCGTACCTCAAGAGATGACTGAAGAAGAGGTTCAGACGCTGGCAGGGCTCACCACCAAGTCCTCCAGGAAGAAGTACCTGAAGTACCTGGCCATCAAGGAGGGCCACAAAAGGGCCCGTAAGGAGAAGCAGCAGCAGAGGAAGGCAGAGAGGGAAGCCTCCATGGAGACGAGAAGAGGACGGGACAGTGATGCAGAGGACGACGAGAGGACCTGAACTTAAAAACACATTGTTCCTCCAGTTCTGGGGGCGCACCCTGGACAAGCTCCTGGCCTGGAGGAGCGCCCAGGCCATGCTGTTCGATCAGCCTCTGGTGTTTGACATGAGCTATGAGTCCAACATGGCCAGGCGGGAGTTAGAGAACACCGTGTCCCAGCTGATGGAGGTTGAAGGGTGGAATCGGCGTGCCACAGAGCCCTACCACCTCCACTTTTGCAACCTGAAGGCGGACGGGGCCTACCAGAGCGAGCTGCTCAAACGATATGGTGCAGAAGCCTGGGACCGCCTGCTCATCACCACCTCTGACCAACAGCATGTGGATCTGTTCCCCCGCGAACAGCTCGTATACCTCACCGCAGATTCCCCCAACGTCCTCCGCAGGTATGACCACTCCAAGGTCTACATCATTGGAGCTCTAGTGGACAGGTCGATCCAGTCAGGCCTGTCACTGGCCAACGCCAAGCGTCTGAACCTGGCCACAGCCCGTCTGCCACTGGATGAGTTCCTCCACTGGGGAATAGGGGCCAAAAATCTGACTCTCGACCAGATGCTCCGCATCATGCTCACTTTCAAGGAGACTGGGAAATGGGAGGAGGCGTTGAAGTTCGTGCCTAAGAGGAAGTATGATGGCTTCCACCAACAACGGACACAGAAAGCGATTACCAAAAAGGTCAGGGGAGTCACAAATCCCGGACCAAGCCAGGATGGTGAAAGGTTGTTAAGATCTGGAGAAAGAAATGGTGAGAGGACATTTAAAAATCCGGGCCAAAGTCTTTACAGGTCCCATAAAGAGTCTGGGTTCAGTAGTAGAGACAGAATGGCTGCACTGCCCAGGGACAGAGAAAACAAACCAGCTGCAACCAGAGTACGGACATCATTTAAGAGCAACATGGAGGGAAGAAAAGGTCCAGGCAAAGGCAAGATGTGGTGGGGTGACGAGTGAAGGCAACAAAAATGTTGTAACTTGGGATAAAAAAAAAAAGGACATGTCTGTTTTACAAGCGCTGTCTGAGGAAATGTCAAAAACTGAGACGAGTTGTAAATAAAGTGTTGTGATAGGTATTCACTGGTGCTTACAGACTTCTTTTGTCTTCCAGTTCCAATGCAGGGTTATAAACGACAAGAACAAGACGTTTAAAGAAACTACTTTGGTCTTTATTTTGGTCTGACATGGATGAAAAAAAATGTATAAATATTTGTTATGGTGTGCTTTCACTGTAACTTTTACTGTCACCATAAATGCAAACCTTTCCAAACAGATGTGGTAAACTACAATATTATACAACTTGGGTTTAGAAAATTGCAAAAAGGCATGTGCAATACATTACTCGTCATTTCATAGTAGTGTATTCTGAGGCAAAAAAAACAACAACCACATTCTTAAATGAATTACAAAAACATCACCCAATAGGAATGACATAAAAAAAAAAAATAGTAATTTCAAATATTGGATTTTTTTTTACACAAGTGTGTACAATAATAATCTATTGTAGTACCGTCAATCACTTCCAAAATATTCAATGTATAATATAATGCTTTTGCAGCATGCATTGTACAAAATATATTAATTCAATATAATAGCACCATCATATCGAGAAATTGGGGACAGCCCTGCAGAGTCCTACAGAGCACGTGCGACTGTACAATTAGCTCAACGTCCGTTAACTTCCTGGAGGGTGTTCCCATAACAGCCGGCCGGGTCAAAACTCAAAACGTATCAATACTAGGGTTGGGCATCGAGAACAGATTCCTACTTGGAATGGTTTCAAAAATTACGATTCCAGTAGAATCGTTTCTTCATTGGAATCGTTTAGAGGATTTGGTTTCAACAGTAAGCAGTGCTCTAGTGTGGCTTTATTTCACATTGAAAAAGCCTTGTCAAAACTGAAAATAGGCATGTGACCCGTTTCAACTGAAACTAAATCTGAATCGAGAATCTATAAGAACCGGAATCGGAAGTGGAATCAGAATCGTTAAAATCCAAACAATGCCCAACCCTAATCAATACAGCCCGTTTGCTCTATTATTTGCACATTGACTTAGAAGATTATGTAAATAACACGTAATACCGTATATTCAAGTTTGAATAAGCAGACACTGTCTGTTCACCACGTAACACTGACTCATCTTGATCTCACAATAAATAGCCTTTTTTTCCCATAGTTTAAACCAGACTACAATGGCTCTGAAAAGCATTCGGTTTTCGGCACTTTCACATCACGATCCCTGAACAAACTCCCATTTTTTTTTTTTCCAGGTTGAAGCGAGCAAAATTAACAGCAGGTTGATCAAGTTTAAAAACCTCTGAACTTGTGGAAATCCAAAGATCAGAGATGCAACGCGCTAAAATGGGTAGCTGATACAAAAAGAAATGTCTGCTGGAGAAGCTAACTTTTGGTGTTGACTGAAGGAGCAGAAGTTGACACAGAACATTAATATCCCCCAGAATACACTCCTGTTCAGATCTCAAGTCATTTTGTAAAAAGCTCCGATGCTGCACTGGTGCCAAATGGGGACGTTTTGCTGCTCCTCCACCCAGCTACAGCACCAGGATGTCTCCGGTGCAGCGCTCGCAGCAGTTAAAAGTAATGTTCTCGTAGCGGGTGTATGGGTGAAACCTGCCGATGCTCTTCTTATTGCTGAGAAAGTTTGAGGGGGTGGAGTCGCTGAGCGGAGGGTCTGCTGCGTTTTCTGAACAGGAAATTGGATCCAAATTCTTCAGCACCTAAGATAGAAAACAGACAAAACATTTGTGAAGCCCCGGATGTCACGACAAATGCTGGAGAACGGTCCGATTTCTACACGGATGTGAAGTCCGTACCTTCTCAGCCATCTTCTCGGCCGGAGTGCTGCACAGCTGCTCCGCCGTAGCGCTGCTGCTCTTCACCGCCGCGCTGCTGGTGTTACCCAGCAGGTGGGAGTTGATGGCGTCTGCTAGCTTGTGATTGGCTGCTGCCAGATCTCCGGTGCTGAGGGGCTGCGCGCTGGGGTAGTACGTCTGCGGTCTACCCCACTGCAGGGACACCAGGAGCTGCTCCAGAGATCTGAAGACAGAAAAGCGAGCAACCGTCAGCACATCATCATCTATGCTAACAAAATGTTGCAGGAGGTGCAAAAAAAACTCCTGAAGGGCCTTGGCCTTTGGCAGCCAACGACCACTGGGGTTTACACTTTAGTATCAGTGGCTCAGCTGTGAAGCCGGAACCTTATGTCTTCAAGATTTCTGTTCCGTTTGACTCGGCTAAGAGGTAACGTTCGCCCAGCTATCTCTGAACGTTGTGTGTTGTAGCTCCTCTGTTGTTAAGCAGTGCGATAGGTTCTCTCAGCCGGACCCTCGTTGCTGCGGAGATTCGTTGACAGTTCCTTCAAAAAGAGCAGACTCCTTTCCATTTATTTGCCATGAATGGCTCATTTCTTAACAGAGGCTAAAGTGAAGCCTCTAAGTGAACTATAATGTATGTAATGTAATACTTTATTGAGATGCAAAACCAAACATTCTCTTCATTTCTAATATTAAATGCAACTCTGGGCAATTTTTCAAATAACTTCTTTTTAATTCGGTAAAATTAAATCATTACATGTCACAAGTGTCACATTCATTCATTCCTGCTCTTATTATTTATATCATTCCATTATACCTACTGCTATAATAATAATAATTATCTTCTCTCTCGCTCACACTCCTTTTGAATGGTTTCATTTTAATTTATTATTAATAGCCTTTTTATTTTAATTGACATTTTCTGTCAACAGTTACAGTGTCAGGTTTTACACACTCCACAATGCAATTATTCACATATCAGTGTCCTTATTGTCCAGTGGTGATGGTGGTGTCCTCTTGCTGTGTTCTATAATCTGTCCATTTTTCCGGAAATTGTGTCTCTTGTAATCGTAGTTTATGTGTAATTGTTTCCATTACAAATACTTCTTCCACAGTGCTCCCCCACTGCTCCACGTCGGGGTTCTGCTTTATACCATAACCTCGTTATTGCTTTTTTACTTGCCAATAGCAGAACTTTAACAAGATACTCATCCTCTTTTCGAATTATATCTTGTGTCAGATTTCCCAGATAAAGTACCTTATCAGACTTGGGTATCTCGTATCCTAGAATTTTTCTTAAACCCCGCCATATTTTATCCCAATTAATAGCCTTTAACAAATGCACCGGACAGTGGACACCTAGACTAAATTGCTTACTTTGTAGGAAATGCCATAAGTGGACCTACGACTTTATTTATAATTAATAAACACGTTGAATTTAACCGAGTTTGAGTGTTCCTCATCTTTAGGATTTTTGTTGGGACATTTTTTATTTTTTATTAGATAAAAGTTAAGTGCAGATAGAGAGGAAAAGGGGGACAGAGAGTGGGGGCAGCAAAGGGCTGCACGCCAGATGCGAACCCGGGCCGATGCCAAGGACTCAGCCTACATGGGGCACACGCTCTACTGGGTGAGCCAGTAGAGGTCGCCCCATCTTCAGGATTTTTAAGTTGCGAGCGACTATAGTAAACGATATGCTTATGGATATATATGTATATGTATGTATACATGTACCTGTGAGTGAGCACCATGTTGCTGGAGAACTCTTCCCTCTCTAACAGCAGGTCCTGGATAGCTCCTTGTGCCTCCCTGGTCTGTCTCTGCAGCGCTGCTCTGGCATTCGTCAGTTCCTCTGCCATGACTCTGAGGAGACAATGACAACGTTGATGCGAGTGTTTTGATCAGCATGGTAACGTTCAATTATGTCATCTCAGATTGATCCTTGTAGAAGAAGAATCTTTTTTTTTTTATTGTTGATTTGTCCTCCTCCAGCAAAGCTGAAGGGTCAGATGCTTGAAGGATGAGAGGCACAGCAGCTGGTAGTGCCCTGAAAACGTAACGTACTATCCCTTTCCATCATGTCATCATTAATTTCCAACCACTTCTCCATTTAATTTGCCACACAATTGTTTGGTCCATGTCATACCTGCTGGCCAGGAACTTGCTCCTCCAAACGTCACACTGGATACTCATTCGCTCCAGCTGCTCTGCGGTGTGCGCCAGACTCCGGCCTAGAGCCTCGTTCTCCAGAATCAGCTGGTTCTTCTCCCGTGACATACGCTCAAAGTGGTACTGAAGGTCATCACCCACCGACGCCACCAGCAGTTTCTTCAGCTCACGGTTCACCTGGCACACGGATCAAAGTTACCAAAAACACTTTTACAGCTGTATGTGTGTCCATGAGGAAATAAACTTCTTTTATATTCACTTAAAAGCATGTAATCACTGAAAAGACAAAAATACAGTGCTCTCTTAGTCAACTGAAAGGAGACAATAAGGAGCATGATTATATTGTATTACCAATTTGGACTTATCTGGACAGAATGATAAATTCAAGCAATTTTTACATCGCTATACCGTTCAAAGTATCCATAATTCCTGCATGGTTTGATACATGAAACTAAGGCTGGGCAATAGGGAGAAAATCAGATATCACGATATTCTTGACCAAATACCTCAATATCGATATTGCGGCGATATTCAAGGGTTGACAATTGGTGCTTTAACAAAATATCATCACACTTAGATTTTAGATAAATAATCATCAGTAATGTGGACATAATGTCTATGTGGGGAAAAGGCAAATAACAGAACAGCTAGAACAGTCTGGTAAGCTCAGAAAATGACATCACTTTACTGTAATGCAGCCTTGATACAAGACAACACTTATGTCATATTATGATATTACGATATCCAAAATCTAAGACGATATCTAGTCTCATATCACGATATTGATATAATATCGATATACTGCCCAGCTCTACATGAAACGGCAATAACCCTGACTGTGCAAAGCCTAGTATGTCTAATATCTTAATAAAATGTATCTGCTTCATTTGGGGCCTTACCTCTGTCTGCACACGGAGCTGATTGGAAAGCCCTTCCTTGTCCTGCAGCAGCCTGCGTTCAGAGTTCTGCAGCTTATCCAGCTGTCCTCTCCAGTCCTCCACCAGAGGCAGCGGGGGAGAGCCCTGCTCCTCAGTCTGTTGCCCAGCCTCCCCTTTGCCCTCGGCAGGTCTTGTACGGGTGTGTCGGCTAATAGCAGCACGTGGGACGATGATCCTCACAGCCTCCACCTCCGTGCAGGCCTCTCGACTCACCCTGCCCAGGTGGAGCACCCCGAGAGGCTGGGGGGGAGCGGGATGGGTAGATTTGGGACAGTGTTTGGGGCTAGCCACCTTAAGAAGGGGAACTGCAGACGGACCTGGTGGCAGTGTCTCCGTGTTTACCTCCAGGATGGCGGGCGGTTTTTCAGTTTCCATGCCGTCGCCAGTGCCTCGGATAGGCACACTGGCAGGGGCTGGAATAAATAAACATAGCCACGTTTACACTTTGAACTTGAATGTGTCCTGAGTGATCCAATCAGACGTGGACCGCTCTAAATGCAGGTGTGAACATTCCTATAAACACACAGTTTGTATTGCACAACGAAACAGCTGATTTGCCAATGCCAAATAACACAGACAAAGACTCCAACACATGCCATGGTATAGCCACCAAAATCCCTCCTCCAGCATGTAGGGCTTGGTATTGAACTTACAGCGGTTTGTGTTTAGACAATATTAAAAACATACTTTTAGGCTTCTTATGTTAAATGAAAAATAAAAAAGGGTTTGAAAAAAACTAAAATTATTATATTCCTCAAAGTATGGTTCAGACAAGGTTTTGATACCAGCACACAAACTCTGAATGGGCACATGTATTGAAACATTATAAATAACACCCAGCCATAGCTGTATGGAAGAGTGGAGATGTACAGTATGTTTTCTGTGTTTAGCAGCAGTTACAGATTCTGAAAATCAAGTGATCACTTAAGATGTTGTATGTTCACGGTATCATTTTAAAGTTGTAATGAAAGACAATCTTGGCTAAATTAAAGCTGGATAAGAAGGAAGTAGTTCCCCTGTGTAACAACCTTAACATAGATTTTCTGTTAATGCTAAACAGTAAACAGAATGAAAACAGAATTATTACTGATGGTCCTAACTAAAAGTAGTCCCACATTAAAACAATAACGTCACATACCCCTCACAGCAGCAGTCATGGTGGAGGTGGTGGTAGTTGAGAAGGAAGTCTGTTAGAGTTCAGGTGAAACCCGGTGACTCGTCGTCCTGTGACAATTAACAATGGAAAAGCGTTTTGTTGTTAAAATCTCTAGCACTCAGTGTAGTGACGGCGATCAAAGACGGCCGCTGGTCAAAAGTCAGGTTGAACAGCCGAGGTGCTGATAACGTTAATGTTACACGATAACGGTAGCTAGCTAACCTAGCTGGGTAGCTAACGTTACCTTGCTAACGTTAGCTGTTTGCCGAGCAGCGTTGACGGTAAAGAACAACCCCAAGTTAAAGTAACGTTAACGCTATCATGATAGCTGCTTGCTACACGGAAAGACCCTCCCCAGTAGCATCATCTGGGATCAGATTTGGGAATTCAGACAAATTGTTAGATAGCATACCAGCCGGGAACAGGGTCCAACCACCTCGATTAATTCGCTGGTAAGAAGCTGCAAGCTAAAGCTGTTTATTTTGTCACCGGACACAGTTGGCCTGATCTTGAAAGGGGCGATTAGTGCCCTGGGTTAGGTGTCTCAGGCAACGCTTCCTGCCAAGAAACACGATACAGAAACACCTCCTTTTGCAAACTAAAGGCCGCAGGGAGTGCGACTCGTTGGTCTAACTGTTCCCCGGACAATATCTACAACAAAGCAATGCAACAAAGACATTTTTTTCGGAGCAGCAGCAATGGAAGATTTAGCCTGACAGGCTAAATCCAGGAAAAAATAACAACTGATTTCTGATCGGTTGCCGTGTTGTTCCAAAAATATTAGCTACTCACGAGCCGTATATACATTATCATTAAACGACTCTGGTTCTACCGTAATTCTGCTTTCAGAGAAAACAGTTTTCTCATTCAGAGAAACGGACCTTGAAACTGATTAAACATGAGAATGCTGCTGCCCGAAACTGGTCATAGACAGTATATAAAACCGGTGGTGTAGCTAGCTATACATGTCTACGGGTGTAACAGCTGAATATAACCCGACGTGAATAACGCGGAACCTTCATGCGTAGTCAAGTAACGTTATTGCTCCCCGGACAGAAATAGTGTAACAGTCAACAATAAACGTTGAAAAGTGCCGCAGTTTGTGCCGTGCAGATTCTTATTTTACACTTTAGTGATTTCTGAGTTGATATGAAAACATGTTCAGATAAGTGAAGCACGATTCATTTGTTTTTGTGTTTCAGTTTTTAATCTTCACAGTATTTCGGTTGAGGTTTGGTTATAATGGGAGTGCATGGACTCTGGAGGCTGCTGGAGAGTACAGGGAAACCCATCAACCCTGAGACTCTGGAGGGAAAGGTCCTTGCTGTTGGTATCCTGACTTGGTTGTGATCTATACATCTATCTTTCTATCTGTCATTGTTTGAGCAGGGTCCCGTCGTCTTTATCAGATCATGTATTGTAACTGACTGTCAACCTTAACCAGACCCCTCCAGACATCAGTATATGGCTGAACCAGGCAGTGAAGGGGGTGAGGGACCGTGAAGGCAACAGTGTCCAGAACGCCCACCTCCTCACTCTCTTCAACCGCGTCTGTAAGCTGCTCTTCTTCCGCATCAGGCCAGTCTTTGTGTTTGATGGGGACGCACCACTGCTGAAGAAACAGACTCTGGTACGTCCAATGCTGTCTGAAGAGCCACATGAGCAGTATGTCTGTGTAAAATACTTTTTGATATTTCTTCCAAGTGGATGGTGTAGAGCTGGGCAATATATCGATATTATATCGAAATCGTGATATGAGACTAGATATCGTCTTAGATTTTGGATTTCCCTTTACCCACTTAGTCATTATATCCACATTTCTGATGATTATTTATCAAAAATCTCATTGTTTAAATATTTTGTGAAAGCACCAATAGTCAACACTACAATATCGTTGCGGTATCGATATCGAGCTATTTGGTCAAAGATATCGTGATATTTGGTTTTCTCCATATCGCCCAGCACTAGGATGGCGATTCCCATATATTCTGTCATTTCACATGGCCGTGGCTCTTCTGCAGGCTCTGAGGAGGCAGAGGAAAGAGGAGTTGAGCCGGGAGTCCAAACAGACCAATGAGAAACTTCTCAAAACATTCCTGAAGAGACAAGCGATCAAAGCTGCACTTGGAGACCGCAGGTAAGAGACCGTGGCAGTGTGCAATGGAGGGATGGCAACAACAACCTCTCTACTTACTTACTGTCTGAATAAATAATTTCTTAAAAACTACAAGGTGAACTGTCTACTCTCCTACCGCCACAGTAAGGATCCTCTACCCAGCCTCTCCACTGTGAGGAGAGATGAGGTGGACGACATTTATGTTCTACCAGCCCTGCCAGCTGCAGAGGAGAAGGACCAAAACAGGTCAGAGGCCTGGAGAAGATTACTTTTTGCTAGTTATAGTAAATAAAGTGGCAATTCAGTCATATTATCTACAGTACAGTCCACTCCAGAGTTTTAAATCCATTGTTTGCTAAACAGTTGAGGTGGCTCAAAATCTTTTTCATCTTGACATGTGTTACGTGTGTTAGATAGGAGAGTCAAGTTAATGCTAACTGTGCATGAAGGAGCACACAAAATGTATTGTTTTATACAATTATTTCACCTTCTACCATACTGGTATAATCATTTTGAATATGTTTCGTTATTGCAGTTCTGAGGAGGAGGAGGAGGAAGAGAAAGAGTTAGAGGAGACAGACAACGGCCATCACATGTATCAGGTAAAATTATTACATGCACAAGAGCATCAAATTCTATAGCACCAACACCAAATAAAATGGCTTCAAATAGTTTGTTTTTTTTGATAGTATTTTCATATTGCTTGGTTGTTCCTGGTCCTGGCTGTGTAGCAATAAAGTGTTTTCGCTGAGTGCAATTAGCAGTGAAGGCCTCTGTTTAGGGATCATATCTTCTTGATTGTTTCATAAAACTCTACTATGTGCCAGTGTGTTTCTTATTTAGAGTCGTGTCCAAAAAAAAATCCTCACATTATTACTATGTTCTTATGTTGGTTGGCTTTATCACCCAGCCTTTCTCTGTGTAAACGCACTGTTTGATAATTGACATTTAAAGCCAGATTGCTCATTGTGTCTTAGGGAGAATTGTATGAAGACCCCAACTCAGTGGACATTAACTCAGAGGAGTTTGCCAGCCTGCCTCCTGAAATGAAACATGAGATACTCAAAGACATGAAAGAGTTCTCCAAAAGACGTCGGACCATGTACCACAAACCCCCAGAGGTACTAGTAGCTCTCATTCGCGGCACACGCACACACTCGCCCATCTCCTGCTCTTCAGCACAGACTCCTCTTCACTTCTCTTAGCATTCAGGAGACTTTTCACAGTACCAGCTTGCCGGCCTGCTGCAGAGGAACAAGCTGAACCAGCGACTGCAGGGTGTGGAGAAAGAGATGAGCCAGCAGAGCACCGGCAGCGCTCCACAGCTCTGCCAACTGGACGGGGACCAGCAGAGGCACAGCGTAGAGTCACACCGACTGGTTTCAGAAGACTATTCCCACTATATCCTTATTAAAGGTGAGGGCAGCTATGATGGTGTTTACTCAGTCAAAGGACCATAACAGGTTGTCAGTATTTAACAGGAAAAGTATCAATTATCGGTTTTAAACGTATCAAAAAGAAAGTTTCCAAAACACTGCTCACAATTGTGTTATGACAGTGTGACTTTAATATAAAGTAAAGCAAACAAATTGTTTAGTGTGATATCATATTTTAAATCTCTGCAAGAACATTTGGTGCCATATTTCAATCTGTGGTTGGTCTATGGCTAAGAAATGCATCTATAACCTTCTGATGTGTTTTAGACAGTGGTTGTTGTAAAGTAAAGGCTGATTTGTGGAATGGGCCAAATCCGAAAATGCAAACTTGTCTTAATTTTCATATAAAAAACACCACTCCGCTTTTTCTACACAGGCTCCAAGAAGAGCGAGACTGCCCCCGAGAGCCGACCCGCAACCGCAGCCTGGTCTGGGAGCTCCCTGACGGGCTGCGAAAGACGAGCAGCGGACAGACCTGAGCCACTGTGGCGTCCTGCTTGTGAGGACGAAGCAGAAGTGCAGGGTCCCTCCTCAAAAAACTCCAAACCGTCTGTCTTCAAACCGTCTCTGGGAGACACATCACCTCCCTCGCCTCGTACGCTCAAGGCGATCCAGGCTGCGATGAGCGACAGCTCAGACGAGGAGAAGGTGGACCGTGATAAGGACGGCCGTGTGTCCCCGCGCACCCTGCTGGCAATCCAACAAGCTCTAGCGGAGGAGGAAGATGACGCTGCCGTACACAGCACTCTAATCAGCAGCACATCCACCAAACTGCAGGCGAATATTCATCATCCTGGGCCACAAGTGGTCATCAGCAGCTCAGAGGAAGAGCCAAACCCTGGAAACGTGAGCCCTTTGCCTAATGAAAGATCCGATTGTAAGGGGAACCCAACAGGCCAAAGTTTACACGTGGAAGATGGTTTGTTTGTTAGTAGTTCTGAAGATGAGATGGAGAGTGTGATCGGTCAGAGAAATGAAGCACTTCGCTTTGCGGCGCAGCAACAAACTCCTGAGACAGAGATGAAGTCCGAAGAGGAGCTAAAGAAAAGACAGTTGACAGAGGATATACGGACGGGAAGTAGAGGACAGATGGAGAAACCAGAAGAGCTGGAGGGATTGAACACAAAGCCTCGGGCTGCTTCCAATCAAAACTCATCATCCATTAATCTCTCTGCTCAACTATTTGGAAAACCTCTCAGTGCAGAGACTGAAATTCATCCTGCGTTGTTAACGCAGAGGAGCAACGAGATGATTGAAGCTCAAGGGGAAAGGAATGGAGATGATGTGAAGTCGGAGGGCAGCGAGGAGAGCGAGTCAGAAGGTGCAGTAATAGTTGGGTTTAAGATCACATTCATTCGTCATAGTCGTATCCAATTTAAATTCATTCATTTCATATATTGGACTAAAGTTAGGTAAGCAAAGATCAAACCAGAGATAGATCCTACATGTGATAGGTGCAGACAGGCCCCAGCTTCTCCGCTTCACATGTTCTGGCTTTGTCCAAGTTTGACTGGTTTCTGGAAATTTTATTTTTAATTCTGCGTCAGTTGCACTTGGCTCTGTAATTAACCCTTGTGCCCACTTGTTGCACTTTTGGGTCTCTCCCCAAAAACTGCAAATTCTTTCAAACCTCCATAACGGTGCGCTCGCCTTCTGTACTTTAATAGCCAGGACATTGATTCTCCTTAATTGGAAGTCAAGCCAACCACCTAGTCATATAAACTGGGTACGTGACTTAATGAGCTGCATCCATCTTGGAAATATAAGCTATCTAAGAGATGGGAAGCAGGAGAAATGAAGGACAATTTGGAACCCATTCATTTCCTACTTCTCTTCTATCAATGCCACTGGGCTCACTCCCATCCTGCCATCACTGTCTTCATTTGTCCCCAACTGATACCCCTAGAGACTAACCCCCCCCCCCGTATTTAGTTTTTATTTACAAATTATTAATTATTTTAATTTATTATTTTATTTATTTTCTATATATTTTTTATAATTTTTTCGCTCCTTTGCTTGGTGTGACAGTAACCTCATAATTATAGTTTTTCTTCTATCGAATAACTGCAATTGCCATAGAGGATGTGATTGTCGTTCAATATGTAGCTATATGTGCTATCTGTATGTCTGTTATGCGTTGTCTACTAACAAAAACTAAAATAAAGTTACATAAAAAAAAAAGAGAGATCACACTCATTCATAACTTCTGAAACCAGCAGCTATTAACAGAAGGGCGCTTTTTACCTTTTGTGTTTTCCCAGAGAGCTTCATCGAGGTGTCCGACGAAGAATTTCCAGAGGAGGATGCAGACGACTCCCTAGTAGTGACGGGAGAGAAAGGGTCTCCAGATGAGGCCCGTAGAGACGAGACCAAGCAGGAAGAAAACCCAGAGCAAGGTTTGACCGAGGCTCCAGCTGCTGCTTTGGAATTAGAGGAAGAAGACGACAAAAAGAGACGGACGGAAGAGAAAGCGCTAAAGGAGGGAACAGAGACCGAAGAATCCAGCTCAACTCCAGCAATCAATGAATGGGAACACTTTGATGTGGTAAGCTTTCGTGTCAGTATCGTTTAGACATGCAATATTTTGCCTATAATGATAATAACTATTTTAATTTAAAACAGAAAAATAACTGTGTGTGTGTGTGTGTGTCTGTGCGTGCGCGCTGCAGGATGAGCTGGAGGCGCTGGAGAGCTCTCTGCAGGCGGAGCAGAGCAGCCTGAGGGAGCTGAAACAGCAGCAGGAGAGGATGGCGAACACGGTCACTGGACAGATGCACCTGGAAAGCCAGGTGAACCGAAAGACACTGTGACATCACATCAGGACATACGGACACATCTAAACCACAAATGCACTCCACTCCTCACACTTCTCCTTAAAGGTCCAGTGTGTAACGTGTTTAGTTCTGTGTTGCCCGTTCGCAAACTTGTCCTTTTTCATGAATATTTACCTTCCACCATCAATTCCAAGTATTCCTTTTGGCTTGACATTTTACATTTGCATTCGCATGAACTGGGGTAGACGCTCCATATTCATGCGCCATCTTGAAATACGAAATACGTTTTCGCTGTCACACGATAAACTCACCGGTGCTGCGAATGCTGCTAATGGGTATCGTAGCTTCCCGGCCCCGCCAAGTAGAGCTGGGCAATATATCGATATTATATCGAAATCGTGATATGAGACTAGATATCGTCTTAGATTTTGGATATCGTAATATCATAATATGACATAATTGTGTTCTTTTCCTGGTTTTAAAGGCTGCATTACAGTAAAGTGAAGTAAAATGTCATTTTCTGAACTTACCAGACTGTTCTAGCTGTTCTATTATTTGCCTTTACCCACTTAGTCATTATGTCCACATTATTGATGATTATTTATCAAAAATCTCATTGTGTGAAAGCACCAATAGTCAACACTACAATATCGTTGCGATATCGATATATCGAGGTATAGGGAGAATTTTCACTGTAAAAATAGAATAAAAATATAGATACACATGTATGATATATGACAACCGGGAGAAGACGACTGGGGAATATATTGGTTTGTGGGGCCTCTGCCATACATTCCCAGAGCCATGCAGTCAGTATTACTTAACAATCCTTGCGGTAAGTGTGTGTGTGTCTGTAAACTCACTCACACTATTAAATATCACAGGCTGTCAGCATTTTCTGCCTTCTAACATCAACACGTAATGTAAAACCTCTAAAGTGCAATTCTGTATTAATCCCCTTGTCTGTTTTGATAATGCTGCTAACAGCGAAGGTATTTCTCAGAGGACTGCCAAAACATGCACATACTAAAAAGGTTATAGTTATAAGATCACAGTGCAAAACATAATGTCATTAAGAAATCAGCATAACCCTGATGTGTGCAGATTAAAGGTGCAGTAGGTAAGACTTAGAAAACTAACTTTCTGTCATATTTGCTGAAACTGACCCTATGTTCCAGTAGAACTACATGAAGCAGGTAATTAAAAAAAAATAATAAAAAAATCCAGCTCCTCTGCCACCACCTACAGCCTGTAGTGCGATTTGCAAAAATCCACCCCTCCCTGTTCAGATGCACCAATCATGGCCAGGGGGGGGGTGTCCAGTCAGTCACTGCTCACGCACACGCATTCATTCTCCCTCGTGGGGGGAGGGGCTTAGGAGACAGTTTTGGGCTTTAGCAGAAACGGGGGAGGGACTGAGAAGTCCTGGATCTTCCCAATCCTACCTACCATCAGCTTTGGTACCTAGGCTATTGCGTATTTTATTTTTATTTATTTTTTTTAAGATTTTACTTGCCAGCAATGACGGTTTCATCTTTGATACCAGGAGCTGCTGCGGCTGTTTGGCGTGCCGTTCCTTGTGGCACCGATGGAAGCCGAGGCTCAGTGTGCAGCACTCGACCGCGCCGAACACACACACGGGACCATCACAGACGACTCAGACGTGTGGCTGTTTGGAGGGAGACACGTCTACAAGAACTTCTTTAGCCAGAACAAATATGTTGAACACTACCAGTACAGTGACCTACAGAGCCAACTGGGTCAGTGCTCTCCATCATCTGTTTAATGTTTGGTCCTTATAAAGTAACCTGTTTGATCATTCATTTCCTCTGATGCTGTTTTTTTTATTGTGATTGTTCCAACCAAAAAACCAAACAAAAACATATGTTTTTAATATATTTTTAGACAGAATTTGACATTTTCTCTCATGTTCCTCTGAAGTGTCTAAATTGTTCCACTTTTGACTTTTAAATCTTTCCTTTTGTGGTGCATATACAAATTGCATTGGTCTTAGTTTTGGGGAGAAACAAACCAAACCACAGACATTTATCACGTTCATGATGCCAGGTCATTAGATTTTTTTTTTCTTCTATTATACCTGCAGATACCCTGACTTTTATGTGTCTGTGAAAGACAGGTTTGTTCACTCTTATCATATTTATTTAGTCTCCATCTCGTTCTATTCCAATCTAACCTCTGTCTGTCTCAGGCCTGGACAGGACCAAACTGATAAACCTGGCTTATCTGCTTGGAAGTGACTACACAGAGGGCGTGCCGGGGGTCGGATATGTTACTGGCATGGAGATACTGAATGAGTTCCCAGGGCCGGGCTTGGAGCCACTCTCACAGTTCAGGTGTGTAGGTGTGTGTGTGTGTGTGTGTGTGTGTGTGTGTGTGTGTGTGTGTGTGTGTGTGTGTGTGTGTGTGTGTGTGTGTGTGTGTGTGTGTGTGTGTGTGTGTGTGTGTGTGTGTGTGTGTGTGTGTGTGTGTGTGTGTGTGTGTGTGTGTGTGTGTGTTTTAAAGCTAGTTTATTAATCGTTTAGTTACATTTTTTAAGTTCTATATTAATTAAGGTTTATATTATGGGTGGTGATGGCGCAGTGGATATGACACATGCCTTTAGTGTGGGAGACCTGGGTTTGATTCCCACTGCGATAAATCAACCAATGTGTCCCTGAGCAAGACACTTAACCCCTAGTTGCTCCAGAGGTGTGTGACCTCTGATATATATATAGCAATTGTATGTCACTTTGGATAAAAGCGTCAGCTAAATGACATGTAATGTAATATTTAGTGCTGTCGCAAACCCATTTTAACGGCGTACATTTTTTATCGCGAGATTAACCTTCTTTTTGGCCTAGCAAACTATTTTTTCACATGCTGTTGCAACAACTAGTAATGTTAGAAAAACTACAACACCACAACGGATTTAGCTAGACCGGAAACAAAACAACAGGCACGCCGCACACACTTGTTTGGTGTTGCGAGCCGGCCAAAGAGTAGTAGGCTAATGTTACGTTTTGAGTGGATGGGGAGCGCGAGACGCCGAAATGGATGCCAATAAGATTCTGAATGGAAAGTTTACTTTTAAAAAGTTGCCGAATGGTTCCATTGACAAGACCAAAGTGATCTGTGTGTTTTGTCGTTGTGAACTGAGCCATCATCGCAGCACGACCAGTGTGAAATACCACTTGATGGCCAAGCACACAGCTGATGCGAATTCTGCGCCCCCTCGTCAAAGCCAAGCGACAAAAGCACAAAGCAAGCCGATCCACTTTTCCATGTTGATAAGAGCATTAAAATAAATGACAAAAAATAATGGGACAAAAAGAAATCAAGGGACATTTAGAATAGATAAAAATATGCGATTAATTGCAATTAAATATTTAAATCGTTTGACAGCACTAGTAATATTGTTTAAAAACAATAGCATTTTTAACATGGATTGATGTTATTGTTTCTTTCCTTTAGTAAATGGTGGTTAGAGGCTCAGGAGAAAAAGCGTCTGGTAGCAGATCCTCGGGACTCGAAGGTTAAGAAGAAATTGAGGGACCTTAAACTGCATCCTGGGTTCCCTAACCCTGCGGTGGCTCAGGCTTACCTGCAACCTGCTGTGGACCAATCAGAGAGCTTCTTCAGCTGGGGACGCCCACAACTCGACATGATCAAAGAATATCCTTGATCGACTGATCGTGTGTGTGTGTGTGTGTGTGTGTGTGTGTGTGTGTGTGTGTGTGTGTGTGTACTCGCATTTCTATACCGATGGGGACCTTGACCTGAATACACACTCACAAGGTGGGGACTCGTGTCACCGTGGGGACCAAAATCAGGGTCCCCACGGGCAGACCCCTCTCAAAGCATAGAAAACAGCTTCCTGATATGCCCAGTATCAATAACTCCAATGTCCCCTTTGGGGGGGTTTTCATGAGAAAAATGTGTGTGTGTGTAAGACGCTGACGTCCTACTGGCAAACGGTGGTATTGCAAGTGTGTGAACTTTTCTGTGAACATGCGCCCCTCCTGGTAATAAATGGTATTGCAGCATAATGAAAATTTAACTCAGTCAATGATGCGCCCCTCCTGGTGAGAGATGGTATTACAGCATAATACAAGTTGAACTTTCTGTTAGCCCAGCCATAGTAACTCAAACTCAGTACATAAAATTAAAGTCCTACAATTTGATCAATATCTAGTGGTTTAACATAAAATCAATTTAACCGCCTATTCAATTCCACTTAAAAAAGCTATCTCTGCTTAAACATTTCCTAGAATGTGCTTTTTCTTTTTGTTTAATTTGCAATTGTAACTAAAATGAGGCTATTCATTGTCTAACATAACAAGAGAATTATGAACAAATCTTGTTGCCTTAGTTAAGTTAAATGTTACATTTTACTGTAATTATATTGCAGATAGCTAGTTTATCTTTCTGTCATAATACTATAACTATATTTACTTTGCCAGTTACCTGTTTATAGATCTAAATTATCAAGATAGGATTACTGATTTTCAAAATGTTTTTTATCCTGATGATCCATCAAATATACTAGTGAATTAGTGAATCTATTTACAAATGGTTATGAAACTGTAAAAAACACACCTCACTATATTGGCCCTTCAGATGCATCTCTAAATCTTCTTGCTCAGTTATTTCTTCGGATAGTTTTGTTTCATACCATTAGAAACTTGGTAATATAGGCTACTAACCATGCATGCAACATCTTCGTCATGTCAAACGCCTGTGCCTAATATCTTCATTACCTCATTCATCTAATATAACTATAAAACCAGACCTAGTAACCTTGCAAAGGTTCGATTTGTGGATTACAGCTCCATTACATTACATGTCATTTAGCGGACGCTTTTTTCCAAAGTGACTTCCAATTGCTACATATGTCAGAGGTTGCACGCCTCTGGAGCAACTAGGGGTTAAGTGTCTTGCTCAGGGACACATTGGTTGATGTATCGCAGTGGGAGTTTAACCCAAAACTGTTATGCTGGAGATGGGGTTTCCCATCTGGCCACATATTTCCAAAATACGAATAGGAAACATCATTTGAGGCTCAGAAAGGACACATCTCACTGACCATGTCTCTCGGCACCGGAGACCTACAGTGCAGTTTGCTCTCCCTTTGCTTTACTCTCTGTACACTACTGACTGGCCCTCCAGTACCCCCTGTAAAGCTTATATCCAACAATGATGTGTCAGCTTACAGACATTATGTCAAGTAGCTGGCATCCTGGTGCAGCCACAACAACCTGTAACTAAATGCTCAGAAGACATTGGAGATGATTGTGGACTTCAGGAATAGCCCTCCCTGAGCACCCTCCATCTGCCCTTAAAGACAGGCAAAGGTTAGAAGATAATAACCCCATTCTACAAGTATCACACGTTCCACATTCCAGCACTCTTTAAATTTTCAGGAGTAACCTTCCAATACAGTAGCTTCCGTGGCAAAAGTTTGAGCTTAAAGTTCCAAACGCACTAAAAGCATCTGACACACGCGTTTTGAAGTACACCCAATGTTTTAAATGGCCAATACGCAACAAAAGCGTTAGTCTACTCTAGTCTGTTCGCTGTCTCACTGACCAGGTGTGAGAGCAGCATGATAGTTGTGTGTATACGCCACGGAGATCCGCTCTACAAACAGCCTTCTATTTATTTTTGTTGATGGTGAAACACGAGAGGATGTATATGATCGTGTGAATCAAGCTCATACTTCTGTGCACCTAAACCATTCCAAAATGTCACGGCAACTGAGTGAAAGTTTCTCTTAAAAGCCCAGTAATCATTGTGATGGCATTTACAAATGAGCTGAAAAAATTGGAAGGATTGATAAGTGGAGGATGAGGTACAAGCACTATATCATACATATTTACAATAAATTTTAGTGACCTGCGCTGTCACTAAAAAAAAAAACCCTATCCGGCATCTGTTTTGTAAGTGCAGGGTCGGTGCCTCTGGTCATGTATCCATAATCTGGACTATAAACTTGTTCTGTAGCTTATAGTCATTATAAAAAAGTGAAAATGAATGAATGCAACTTAAATATTTCTTAATATAAAAAATTAAATGTCCGTTATGGCACAAAAAGTATAATGCCTCTACTGATGGGGGGATCTGTAACATACAAAACCTTTGCCTAAATAGCGACCTTTTCTACAATACTGCTGGTTCTGTGGTGTTGGCGCTTAAAATCTGATGCCTCCAGTGCACCAGAGAAGCATCTAATGAGGCAGGTCAAATAAGGCAGGTCAAAAGAATTGAGTCAATTATCGCTTTCAGTGCATTTGGGCCTTGATTTACAGCATACAACATATTTTTCTTTTGATAGAGAGCAAAAATAAAAGGTAGGCTTTAATATATATAGCCTCTTTCATAATTATAACTTCTGTAATATATTTAAGTTTGGAAAAGTTGGGACCTTTACCTATCATCTTTAATATTCTTGGCTCAGTAGTCACCACTGGGACACACATTCAAGAATACACAATATCCCAGGATCTGAAGTGGGATGCAAAAATCAACACCACTGCAAAAGGCTGAAAGAGCATACTTCCTGCTTCTGGTAAGGTAAACAGGACTCAGGACATAGCCAGACTCAGCTGCATTATCCAGTTTGCTAAATCGATCATTGGTTGAAAGCTACCATATCTATGTTTCCCCCCTCATTAACAAATAACTGTATATATATATATGACAGCCTTCTGCCACAAACCCCTTATAACCCTCACGCCCTGCTATTGCTATTGCTTACAAAGAAATCTGTATATTCTGTTTGATAAGATCATTACTTACCCTAGCCCAGATTTTCTTTTTTTTTACACTCAGCCCAACCTAGTTTGATAAAAAATGTAATATGTTTCACATGGATTAATCATGCTGCTGCATCTGTATCCTTCATAACTTGGGCTGTTTAGGTTTAAACAAACAAGCACGTTTCTAACTGTGTGTTCAGGTGTGCCTGGATATTACAGAACTATGGGTCTTCATGTTGAGGTAAATTTCACAAACAGAAAAGTAAAATCCATAATTTAAAGTGTGTTCTCAGTCATCCAGGTCAGAGGATGCCTTGAATTACTCAGCAAGAGCTAAATTGTCTTAAAATAACTGCAAAAAAATCAGCAGTCCTCCATTTTAGTAAAAACATGAAAAAAATTGCAATTTCCATATTCCCTTGAATGCAGCAGTAGTGCAGGTGCAGATTGCAGTCCTCCCTCCCCCACCCAATATGTCTCAACTGACCTGGTTGTGACCTCTGAAGCAGAGAGGCCCAGAGGAACAGACAGTTTGGCATGAATTCAGTTTGAGGTTATTTCCAAACAAAACCTCACGTTATTTTATGCTATACATGTTCAATAAAGACTAATGCATTAAATATGTATTCATTATAATTATATTTATAGTTATTTAAGAGATGATTAAGATATTTTGATACTTAAGTAATAGCTTACAACAGGCCATAGTATGTTGTGATAAAGGCACAACATATAGCAGGGCAGATAATGTTAGCCTAGCACAGACTTTTTGCACAGACTATTTCTTTTACATAAAGCTAATGAAAAGGCACACAATAACAAAAACTAACTTAACAATCGAGACAGAACTAGACAAGCAACTAACTGCTGGTGGCAGTGGTAGAAGAGCAACTCCTGTTTTCTGCTAGATTAAAATTGCTGTGTTTATCAATGAAGAAGGCTTTTAAGAGAGCATAGACAACAACTTCAATTCCTTTTAGTAAAGGGCAGTCTGATGGCAAAATAAAGCGGGGAAAATATTCTAAATATATACAGTATATAGATATTTCGCCAACCAACTCTGTTTCATGGCAGTGTGTGTGCAGATGAACAGCTTTTGTCCGTTGCACCAGCTATCAGTTTGTGTAAGGTTGTATCTCAAACTTGGAGTGATACTTGTTGTTCAAAGGAATTCTAATTATAGCTTTTGTATGTGGTTGATATTATATCACTATTATGAACCAGAACAAATCAGTTTGCTTGATTTGAGCAACCTTTTTATAGTATGGTTTTGATAGTTTAGTTATGCCACCTCATTGCTGGACTACCATACCTGATATTCAAGCTCATTTGAAGGTTTGGTGCAGTTCAGCTTTATTGCTTGCCATCCATTCTCCCTTTTTTCTCACCATGGATACTTCTGATGTTGCTTCAGATCTGCATCTTATCCCTACATTTCATTTACATATAGATAATATAGTATAAGCTAACAATGATGAATATATTGTTACTTTTGTAATTAACTTTAAAAAAGCTGTAAGGCCTAAAGGGAACTATGAATACAATTCTGAAAACTTTAAGCTCATGTATTAATAACAATACTCAAAACCATATAATTTCTATGGTCCAGACTGCTTAAAGCTGCCTACACATAAAAGCTGGCAAAATCGCTCTGCGCGGGCCAATCCATTGAGAGCAGTGCCGCCCAACTAGGCGCTGCTCTACCCCTGGCATCATGCACCTCTCAGAATTGCCGAATTGCTTGCTTGCTCTCAGCACAATTACATTTTTTTTCACTCAAATTCTAAATCAAACAGGACATCTTAAAGGCCCCTTTCAGTGTATTTTGACATATTTATGGTATTTCATATTTTTCTGAGTCATTTTCATGACAATTTTGAGTAACAAGTGAGAGACAGTTTCTGTGTTGTTCTAATAATTGTCTCATTTGTGGTCTGATAAACACTGACTTTATCAAATTGGAAGTTTCTAATATATTATAGAAGAGTTTAGACCAAAGATTGGCGACGAGACACAACAGTTTTAGAACATTGCAGTTTCAGCAGTCTAAACTGGCTCGTCTCAGCTGGACACAAACCGGCTAATGGTGTTGCTGCGACTCAGCTGGTCAAGTCTCCAGAGGCTGGTTTTAAAATGTTAGAGACGTCTTCTGTTTCAACAGAAGTCAGCTGGTCGAGTGAGCTTACAAACTATAGAAATAAAATGATCCATAATGCATTTATTTCTGTTACAAACTCTCAGCTGGTGGAAATGGCAGTTTTAGACAGTGGCTCAACGAGCGCTGCAACCAGGGTTTGTGGTGGAGCGAGTTAGAGAGAGATTGAAGAGAGGGAGATGCGTTAGAACAAAGTTGAGAATCAGAGAAGTACAATATATGAAATATATTTTGATGAATGTTATGAACATGTAAGATAAAAATATTTATTATAATTATTAATTAATTTGTATTGATGGGAAGAAAAATGTATTAATTTAGTATAAAAACAACCCAATAATAATTAATTAATTAATTTCAAATAATGCCAAATGCATTTGTCTGCTTATATGATAAAAACGTTCAGGGTTTGTAGCGTATGGTTTAAATTGTAGTCTTAAATTGAGCTAGTTACCACATTCAAAAGAAAACACTGTTACACACAATCTGTCATGTTCAAGTCCCCATCCTGACCACGCCCACCCCCCACTCTGGCCATGTGGCGAACATGAGGTGTGTTTAGGGTCCCCTGCGTGTCCAGGCCCTCCCCTTACATTAGGTGAGTTTGGCGTGGTGTAGATAAGAGCACGCTGACATCATTGATTTTGTTTAAACTGCATACACAAGCATCTATACAGATATTTTGATGAATGTTATGAACATGTAAGATAAAAATATTTATTATAATTATTATAAATTTTTCCTAATGAGGAAATCCATTTAGTATGTACACTTGTCATTGGCTTAATTTTGAGGAAAAAAACTAACTAATAATAAATTAAAAAATAATTATTTTTATTTCAAGTTAAGCCAAAAGCATTCGTCTGCTTATATGCTGAAAGGTTTCAGGGTTCGTTTGGTTTCGATCGTTTTCTCAAATTGAGCTACTGACGCCGTTTAAAAGAAAACACTGTTACACACGTATGTCATGTTCAAGTCCCCATCCCGACCACGCCCATCCCCCACTCTGGCCATGTGGCCAGTGTGTATACCGGAGTCCCCATGGTGTCCAGCCCCTCCCCTCACGTAAGCTGTGAACTCTGCGTCAGATCTTCACTGCATGGACGAGAGCAGGCTGGAGTCATGGATCAGGGAGAGATGGTGAGTCTAAAATTGATTTTACTGCCATTTAAACCGTTTACAATTCTGTTTAAAGTAGATTTGTACTGTTTTCACGTGTAAAGCAATTCTTATAGATACATTTGAAAGTAAAATGTTAGAAGGCTAACTTATATCTTGTCAGCCAAATAAGTTAATGCTAGCTAGTTTACTGGCAGCTAACATTACAATTTATAAACCAACACCATCTTAGTTTACAGTAAATTGTGCCGTCGTCGTGTGAAATGGAAACCTTAGTTTAGGACAGTAGCAGGTGTAGTTCTCAGGACCAGGTCAGCCATTTAGTAACGTGCACACATGCGTGACCTGTCGCCATTTTGCAACTTTTACCTGCAATAGCAGAAAAGAATGTGACGCACACACAGCCTGACTTTAAGATGATTTACCAATAAGCAATACGTGCAGAATAAGTTTATAACACGGCTGTTAAAGTTAACGCGTTACTATCGCGGGGGGAATCTTTTTTTTTTTTTTAACTACAAACACGTTTTTAACATTGTTTAAACAGAGCAGCCAATGTTTTTGCAAGCTGACGGCAGTGTGTGTGGCTTGCTAAAACGCGGAGATTGAAGGAGAGAAGTGTAATTTATGGTTCTGTGGAGGCTCCACTTTATCCGTAGCCTACGTAAGTGGCCTGAAGTTTACTTGTGTGGAGGAGTGTGCATCGAGCCGAGGCGCGCAGGTGTGTGTGTGTAGGGGGGGGATTTTAAACAAAAGTATAAATCAAGAGAGATGGCTGCAGTAATGTTAAATGCACTGATACTGAGCTGAAATGAAAGGTGCGCTGCAACATGTGTCTTCAGTCAGAATCATCAGTGCTGGGGGATGTTGAGTGAGAGGGAGTGGTGACTACAGAAGGAGAGGCGGCTGCATTTTCTAAAGGGAACTATTTTCTCCAGAGAGATAAATATGTTGTACTTAAAGATTTTCCCATAACATGCTATCAGGTTTTCTGGACTAATATTTTACAGTTTTGTGGTGTTAATTGGTTTATAAGCACTGAGCATTTGTATGGCTTAAGAAAGATGTATAATGTTGAAAGCCCCATTAGACTCAAAGTTTTCATTATTTCATCAGACACAATTGAAAATATTTATTTTTTTACCTATTAATTTATAGAAAATATGGACATACAGTGTAATGCTCTATGATTGTGTATGTGGCACATACTGCCAAATAAACTGTAGAAGCTAAAATGTGTGACTAATATGATATATGATATGACTTGCAGGAAGAAGATTTGACAACCATTCGTGGTCACTGTGACAGCCCTTTAAATTCTTCAGGTCAGTAAAGTCATAATTAGGACAACTCGTGATATGAATTTGCACTTAATGATCTCTTTTTGGTCATTTTGCTGGTACACATTAAAATGTCTGGTATAGAATGTTTGTTTGGAAATATTGTCATGGAAATCAGTGTTGGTTTGGTGCATGAGACTCAGAAAGTTGATGTGTTGCATGGCAAAGGCTCGATTTGATTATTCCACCTGCAGTTTTGTTGATAAATCCAACTTTCTGAGTCTCATGCAGGGTTATCTCTGCCATTATAGAGCTTAGGGGCAGCGCTGAAGCATAAAAACATAAAAACAATTTGGACAGCATCTGGACTGTGAACATAGACTGTATAGAAGCCGATGAATGGGAGGGGCTCCTGCTTGTTGTCTTCTGGACACGTGCTGTATGATGGACACAAACTGTCACAACCACACACACACACCATGCATGTTGCACACGCAGCCCCAGGTACAGCCCACACATTAGATAGTGTGTGGTGGAAAAAGAGAGGGACTTGTGTTTGTCTGTGAGTATAAAGTTAATAATCATTTGCATAATACATGTGAATGTAGAAGTGCAGTCTGTGTACATTGTAAATTGACTCTTTGTTGTTGTTATATATACATTTTACTTTTTCTATTATTGCTAAAATTGTATTTTAATTATTGTTTTTGTGTGAAGCACATTGTATTGCTGCCATGTATGAAATGCGCTATACAAATAAATCTGTCTTGCCTTACAGCTGATCAAGGGATGAATCCATCTGGACACCAGAATGAGGTAAGATAGAGGCTACACATGGGATATTATGTTAGATGGACAAAGAGAGATGGATCTTAAGAACAGTTATTTTACAGGAACGAAACTGTCACATGCGTCGTCTTGAGAAACTCAGAAGACATCATGCTTTGTGTGAGGAGAGATACAGGAAATCTAGTATTGAGCAAGCAAATAAAGAGCGTGAGAGGACTCTCCATCTACACACGCTGTTGAATGTGGTCAGTGATAATGCTATTGATTTTAATAGTACAGGAGCCAGTTAAGTCAATGTGAGTAACACTATTATTGATAGGTTGAATAGGGTGACCACCTTTCATGCATTGTACTGGAGACTCACACATGAACCTTTCTCCCGCCTCCTGCAATTATCGCACAAAAATCTCCATCAGCTGTCATATATAAAGGTAAATATGATGCATAATGCGCGAGCTTGTAGACTTCATGTGAGCACTTGTAGACCATGAGGTCACAGGAAAAAAAACATGAGTTTGTAGAAAAAATCTGAACTTGTAAATTGAGATTTTCACTCAAAAAATTCACACAACCGTGATCTGAATGTGATGTTACAGAAAAAATAACACTAATTCACAAATGTGTAGATTTATTTTACCATAGATACAATGGCAGTAGCACATTTGTAATGTAACTTTTTTTTGTGATATATATATATTTTTTTTCTTGTTTTTTATTACTTGAGTCCATTTTCCAGCACAACCACAACATTGCTAACAACATCTTAATCAGTCACTGCAACTTTACATACATCTCACATCACAAAGCTCCATGCTACACTAAATGAGGAAGACAGAGTTGTCCCTCATCTGGCCATAGAAACCCTGCTTTCCCTGTTCTGTTGGCTCAGAGCTCCACAGCCGTAGTCCACAGGTACAAATTAGTTTTGCACCAAATATATCGCAAGAAGTGTTGCAAAAGTCGAGGCGCACAGTTTCACCGCTTGGTGATGCGGAGAGCACTATATAAAATTGTAGTGACAGATTTGAGAGGTTGTAATCACTGGGTGTGATGTGATGGAAAATGAACCTAAGTAAAAAAAAAATGATGGGTAAATGTTGCATTAAAAGTTTGCAGCTATCATTGTATCTATGTAAAAATCAATTGACACGTTTGTGAATTTTTTTTTTCTGTGATTTCACATTCAGATCACAGGTGTGTGAATTTTTTTCAATAGGTGAAAATTTTTCTCTTACAAGATCAGATTTTTGTTCTACAAGCTCTCACATTTTGCACCATATTTACCTTCATAGTCATAAATTACTGCGGCAGAAATATAAGCTATAAGTTTATGTTGTTTTCCCTGTGTAGGTATTTTTAAAGTGGAAAATGAAAACAATCCAACAGCTACCTGTAATGACTGCCTATAACTGCATCCTCAATAATAATGCGGTCATCAGCTACAAGTTTATGAGAAAAGTTCAGCAGCACCATAAGAAGAGCTGTAGCTAGTAACATTAGCATTATGTTTTATTATGCTCAGCAACTGTAATCATTCAGTCAAAGCATTCTTGCCATAGGCCCTCATACATGTTATCGGTTCATTATGGCTGCTGTTTAAACTCACGCCGTAAGTCAACTAGCCTGCAACACAAATCAAACATAGCCTACCTTTCTGTCATGCCAATGTAAAATTCCTACTTTTTAAGCAAACACACCTAGCAATCTCTTCCTCTTTCTGCATCATGTTTTTATTGAACAACATGGCATCATAACTGGCTTAAGTGGGCCATTGCAGGATGATCCAGTATTTAGCCTGAGTTGTAGGTTTCATATTTTTTCCAAGTAAGGTTTTGCTTTGTGTAGGTCATTGTATTATAGATTTTGTTTTATAAAATCACAGTGTTGTACATAATCTCAAGTAATAATAAGCCTACATGAATCCCACCATAATATGTCACATTTTCATCATCAGGTTAATCTGTAAAAAAAATGCTTGTTAGGCTTTATCCATCATCATCATCATCAGTGTCAAAGATTACAGCTTTTAAAAGGTCACCAAAAGGTAGAGTAGAGTCAGTCAGTTTAGCAGGTTATACTAGGTACGTTAGATGTGGTGCATAGTAATACTAATATGGAATGTAGTGGGAGAGGAATTCTAAAATAAATTAGTTTTAACAGAACAATTATCAATAAGTAAATGGCATACATTTATTTTAACTAACAACAATAATTGTTTGTTTTGTATTTGATCCCCAGGAAATGGACCAGAGCTCTTCTGACTCTACAGTGATCCTTGAACTAAGTTCCGTTCCCTAAAAAGGAGGACATAAGTGTTCCTGAACTCAAGAGAGCAGAAAGTGTATTTGTAAGTTCACATACAATCCAATGCACAACTTGGTCTGACAATAACAGTAGTGGGGGAAATTGTCTTGGTTTTAACCTGTTAAGTCCAGTAACTGGTACTGGTTCCACAGCACAGTAAGTGGTCGCAGCTATTGTAAATTTGTGCTTATTGACAACTCTAGGTTAATCACAGCCTCATGGAACTTTAAGACCCAACATCTGAAACTCTAGACCAATACTTTTCTGAGCAATTTTCAGAAAATATACAAATCTTATTGGCTCACTGACACTGATGGGATTCTGCCTACTCCTCCGTATTACTACTTTTGGTATTTAATGATATGGCATTTCTTCTGTAATCAATGGTATTAAAGCAATTTGATTCGGTGTCTAAAAGTATTGAAGTCCAAATACCCAGCCCTACTAGAAAATGTAACAAAGTTGGTGTAGCAACTAATCGCACATAATTGACCACAGAAATGGCCATCACTAGGCATGACTATATTTTATAAATATTGATACATCAGGTGAATTTAAAAATGTTTATGAACCTTTTTTAACCTATTTGATAGAAAAAAATTGACATAGCCTACACCAACCTTTTTTTAAATATGAGATTATGGTGTGAAAAATGTTATTTCCCCTTGCAGGATTAATTAAATTTCGGCTTCTTTTTTAGCTTACCAGAAAAACTCTTGGATATTGTACAGATGAATCAATCAGCCTTGAAGACAGTGAGGACAGTGAGGACGAGTAACGCTCCCTACTCAGTTTCTGACTCAGAAGATTCCCTTTAGAGAAAGAAGTTCAAGTGCACCGGGTGCGAAAGGCAAAAAGAGGCAGAAAAAGAGAAGAGAGGTAGAGAAAGAAAGGGTAGCAGAAAGAGGAAGAAAGAAAGGAGGAAAGATGTCAAGTTTACATGAGAGGGAGTACGTTTCACCTTCAGTTTCTGAGTCAGAGGATTCCCTTTCAGAGAAAGAAGTTCAAGTGCACTGTGATAATAGAGAGGCAGTGAGAGGAAGAGCGAGGAGAAGAGAGGCAGAGGGAGGAAGAGCGGAGAGAAGAAGGGCAGAGAGAAGAGAGGAAGAGAGAGGAGAAGAGAGGAAGAGAGAGGAAGAGAGAGGAGAAGAGAGGCAGAGAGGAGAGAGGAAGAGAGAGGAGAAGAGAGGCAGAGGGACAAAGAGCAGAGAGAAGAGAGGAAGAGAGAGGAAGAGAGGCAGAGGGACGAAGAGCGAAGAGAAGAGAGGAAGAACGAGGAAAACTGAGGAGAAAAAAGGCAAAGAGAAGAAAAGCGAGCAGAAGAGATGCAGAGGGAGGAAAAGAGAAAGGAGACAAGATGTCAGTCACATGAGAGAGTATGTTCCACCTTCAGTTTCTGAGTCAGAAGATTCCCTTTCAGAGGACAAGTGCACCAAGATAAAAAAGAGGCAAAGAGAGGAAGAGAAGAGCGACACTGAGCGTAATAGTGAGAGGAAGAGAAGAAAGGCAGAGAGAGGAAAAAAGAAAAGTGAGGTACTGAGAGAAAGCAAGCAAGGGAGAGGGGTGCTGAAAGGAAAAGCCAAAGTAAGAAATGAGCAGAAGGGAAGAGAGAAAGGAGAAAAACTGTCAAACTCAAGTTCCTCATCAGACAATGAAGACTCTGAATCTTCTAGTGACTGTGATGAGGTTTCAGTCATGACATTAAAAAAGAGAGACGATGGGGGCAGAATATACAGTAAAAAAACAATACTGCTGCTTTTGCTTTTGCCATTCAGTAAAATGGCGCTCGCTCACTTGGAGGCAAGACATAGTAATATACCAGAGGTGAAAAGAGCAGTAAAAGTTTTCCGAAAGGATCTAAAGAACGGAGAATTCAACTTGATCTCCTAAGAAATAGAGGTAACCGTATACATAACAATAAGGTGCTTAAAGATGGAAGAGGAGTGATGATCCCAAGTCAGCAGAACAGTGAGCTTGTCACCCCAAATGAATATATGCACTGCATTAATTGTGAGGCATTACTCAAAAGGAAAGGCTTGTGGAGGCAATACGCAAAGATGTCATCTGGCCAAGAAAGTTGGTTCCTTAGCACCAGGAAAAACTAGAGTACAATAATCACTTTGTGCTTTATGCAGCCAGTCCCAGATGATGTCAACAAAAATCTTTGGAAACTTGTAAATGACATGCATCAGGATGAAATAACAGACACAATTCGAAGTGAAAACTGCATACTAAGACTTTGAGAGAAGCTTTACAGTAAGCTTGGACATGACGTAACAAAACACCGAATACATCAGGCAAAAGATGAGAGAGACCGGAAGACTAATGCATAAAGCAAAGTGTATTGGCAAACTTAAGACAACTAATGATTTCTTTGTTCCAGGTAACTTTGCTCATGTTGTGGAAGCTGTGAAGAAAGTGGCTGAATTTGATGAGGAGAAAGGTCTGTACAAAACTCCATCACTGGCTTTAAAGCTAGGGCCACAACCTCAAAAAATGGCAAATATAGTCGAATGTGAAGCCATGATGTCACAAGATGAGAGTGCCCTGCACAATGTAACGCGTGACATTCAAACGGCTTTATGAAGCCCGATGGACTGAGTGTGTCAACACATCGCACTCAGGAATCTAAAAGAAGCGAAGTGGAATGCACCTACGCTCCTTCCACTGAGGATGTTAAAAGAATGCACAAGTACATTGATGAACAGCGGAGTGAGTGCCAAACAAAACTGCTCGAAGCACCAAATAAGAAAAAGCTGGTCGGATTTGGCCAACCTTACACTCGGGGGAGATTATACTGTTTAATCGCAGGCGTAGAGGGCGAGGTAGCAAAAATGCCTCTCAAAGCTTTCACCGTGAAGAGACACCTCTTCAATTCATCCAGATGTTGAAATTGGATTAACTGACCTAGAGAAGAAGCTCTGCAGGCACTTTAGCGCATAGAGATCCAGGGAAAACGTCAAAGAAAGGTCCCTATCATCCTCACGCCAAATATGCTCTCATCCATGGAGGCTCTAGTTGAGAATCGCATACAATGTGGAGTTCCAAATGAAAACCACTTCCTGTTTGCAAGGCCTGAAGCAAGCGAACACACATCTTAGAGGATCAGATGCCATCCGGACAACTTCACGCAAGTGTGGGGCCAAGCATCCAGAGGCCCTGTCATCCACTAAATTGAGGAAACATGTGCGCGACCATGTCAAAAGTCCTAAACTTATGGATAATGAAATGGATGACCTTGCCGTACTTCTTGGCCACCGACATTAGAGTACACAGACAGTTCTACAGGCTTCCCGAGGGTACATTACAGCTCGTAAAGATCAGCAAAGTCCTTGGGCCCCTTGAGCGAGGACAAATCTCAGAGTTCAGAGGCAGGACCCCTTGACGAGATCAGCATTGACCCAAATGGTACAATATTTATAATTTTAATTAAATGTCCTAGCATTCATTAGTTAACACATTTTTTGTTTTTATGTGCATGAGTTTACAATTTTGATGTCTTAATGTGAACAAGTTCAGTGTGTCTCTGTTTTTTCAGAGGAAATGGCTGGGGACAGTAATCTATCTGAGAATGAGGAGTGTGAAATGACCTCATTGCTTTTAACAGGTATTGAGACACCTATTCTCATTGTAGAATGTTTTTTGTAGGTGGTTTTTGTAAATTCTTTTTTGTGTTAATTTCTGGGGAAAAAAAACGTATTGTGTAAAGGGTCAAAGGTGTTGGACAGTGATTTACAAAGACATAAAGGTAATTGTAAATTAGCATTTGAGCTTAACTAAAAGGGATCTAGTCATGTACAAATGTCTCATGTTATTTAAGTAGGCCTATGGGATATAAGGCTGATTTTGGTCAGTAACCGGTACTTACTTGCAGCCGGATCGAGGCAAAAAAGGAAGTGCACGACTGAAGTTGGATCTGACAGTGATTCACAGGAAACTACAGGTATTGGAAGTTTTATTTGACAATTCCACTAAACAAAAGGTGAGATGCCCTGATTTAAACTGCATTTATATTGTTTTACAGTGTGTCCCGTGAGTAAGACTGCAACAAAAAAAAGACCAGATAACAAGAAGCCAGTGGGTGAAGACAAATCTCCAGGTGAATCCCAGATCACCAAAGGTTAGTTTTTGTGATGACACAGGAATACTCAAATCCAGTCCTTGGTGGTTACTAGGTGGTACTTGGTGGTTTAAAGTGGGGGGGCGGCACACCAGGTGATTGGCAGAGTATTGCCTTGTTTTTGCTAAGTAGTTGTTAGGGGCTTATGGGGCTGAAAATGAATCAAAATGTTATTTAAATCACAATTTGGCCAAGTGCAATATCTAGATTGCAGAAGCAGAGATGGCCTCACCTACAAATTGTGTTCTTCAGATGTAGGAAAAAAGACCCCAACAAAATATTACATCTTCATGAATTTTTTTTTTTTTTAAAGTGAAAATGTATATTGTGATGCCTAAATTCCACTGCAATCAAATATTGGTCAAAAATCAACTTAGATTTTTCTCCATATAAAGACCAAGCTCCCCGTTGGACTTGTATCCGTGTCAAGGTTCTCTCTTTATTCTGTGTGCCAGCAAAAACAAACATTTCTAAAAGCTGCTGTGTGATGATATTCACTACCAACAATGTGAAGAAGTTTTAACAAGCTGCCAAACCCGAAAAACTTTTCAGCTTTTGAAGACAAAAGTGGATACGGACATGAGTAATCAGCAGAGGGAATGGGAAGACTGGAATCCTGACACTAAACTAAAGTTATGTCCAACGTTGTCCTGTGTTAGCTTACCTTACAGGCTGTAGTTAGCCTAAAACTGACATCTGGATATTTGACTTAATTAAATGCTTGCTGCAAACGTAACATTGGGCATATCTTTAGCTTAGTGTCAGAATCCCATAGTCTTACCGTTCTCTCTGCTGATTCCTCACGTCTATATCCACTTTTGTGTTCCTAACAGCTCAGTTTTTGTTCCAGAGCTTATAAAATCTTAGGTTCTGGGTTCTTTACATTGTCGGTAGTAAATATCACCACACAGCAGCTTTTAGGAATGGTTCTGTTTGCCAGCAGACAAAATTGACGATGAGTCACCTTCACCCAATACAAGTCAGGAGAGCGGAGAGATGTTCTCCCCTCTGGCGGGAGTGGCTTTCAAAGTATGATGCAATGTGATGTGTCTCTATTGTGCAGCCCTAGGTGGTTATGAGGTAACATCTAGCAACCACCTAGTAACTACTGTCCAGACACCCATAATTTATTCTTAATAAAACTGCAAGCGATTTTACATTGATTGGCCTTACTTCTTTGTCTAAGGTTCATCAAAAATGGCGAGAAGGAAGTGGAGCACAGAGGAGGTCCAGGCTGTGGAGAGCAATCTCATGGACAACATCAACTCTGGCAGGGTTCCTGGTAAAGCCCAGTGTGAAGCATGTATCAAGGCATCTTCAGAGGCGCTTATGGGAAGGAGCTGGCAGGCAGTTAAGTTCTATGTGAAGAACCGCATTGACACTTTAAAGCGTCTGGAAAAAAACTAATGGAAATATAAATTGTAATCACTGAACATAATTCTTTTTTGCTATCTAGTTTTTCTACAATCCCACAAGCTCTAGCTTCAATTCAGTTCATATTTGAGCATGTAAAGACATTTTATTAAGATTGATTGTCACAGCCATGTCAACAGCTATTTTGCTTTCAAATTTAAGGTATCTACATCCTCTGTTATTTCATTGAGTGATGTCATTTTATTTTTTATCCTAAAGAACATTGTTGTAGTGGTTGGAGAAATGGAGGTAGAGAGAGACACAGGTTGTAGAGAGAGACATGTATGCAGGGAGAGAGACATGTATGCAGGGAGAGAGAAAGACACCTGTCTTGAAGATACTAGATATGTTGGAGAGAGAGACGGGTATTTAGGAAATGAGACAGGTATGTAGAGAGAGAGGCAGGTATGTAGGGATAGAGAGAGACAGGTATGTAGGAAATGAGAGACAGGTATGTAGGAGTAGAGAGAGACAGGTATGAAGGAGAGAGAGAGACAGGTATGTGAGAGACAGGATATGGAGCCACGTAGGAGAGAGGCAGGCATGTAGGAGAGAGGTATGTAGGAGAGAGAGAGGCCAAGTGGTGATTTAGGAGAGAGACAGCCCAGAGAGAGACAGGCATGTAGGGATAGTGGAGTGACATGGCATAGGGAGAGAGGCATGTAGGAGAGAGAGGCAGGTAATAGAGGGAGAGAGAGGCAGGCATGTAGAGAGAGACAGGTGATGTGAGGGAGAGAGAGGCAGGAGAGAGGCAGGATCAGAGAGAGACAGGCACAGAGACAGGCATGAGGGACAGTG